>NC_084595.1:4031207-4331207 GCF_033807715.1 Cololabis saira | reverse complement strand
CAAAAACCATCATTTCTGAAAACTCCGGCCAAAGTGGAGATTTGCAAAAACTCCGTCTCCACGTTTGCTTGTAAACGGAGGGAAATGGACATTTAGGCTTCAGAACGTCACATTATGAGACAGAAACGCCACCAACATCATGTGTGCGACCTGTGTTTACAATTAGTTTGGCCACCGTCAATATTTTCTTGTATTTTACCTGTTTTATATTCTAACGTCACACTTAAAAGTGACTCCACTTCTGTCACTCCAAACGAAAGACTCTGGTTCATCTTGGAAGTAACTGGCAGTTACTCGTGTCATTTGTTGATGTTTTTTTCCAGGATTCTGATTGGCTAGCATGACTTTATCTTCTCGTTACACTGCCCCCTGTAGGTTTGGCTGCTCATAGCACCTTAACAGCTATTTATGCAGGTTCCTGGAAATGATGAGATTTTTCCAAACGCAGAGGGGGAAATATCAATTTTTGAGTCGAAATTTTGTGAAAAAAGATGAAATGTCAAGAAAAAAAGTGGGGGTAGGTGGCCGAGAAAAAGACAAAATGTTAAGAAAGTTGAAATTTTGAGAAAAAAGTTGAAATTTTGTGAAAGACGAAATGTCGAGAAAAAAGTCAAAATGTCGAGAAAAAAGTCAAAATGACCAGGAGGAGACTAATCACTTCATTAATGTAATGAAGGATATGAACATTTCTGCATTTGTAGACGGTAGAAAGTACCGGGATAGAAGATTTACAAGAAGGTGAGAGAAAAGTTGCGCGAAGCAGCATTTGTTTTGAATTTGGATCCAGGAATAAGAAGCTGAAATGACGGTAATTGCGTCATGATGTTCTCCGTGCGTCGCTGGTTTGATCCAGATATCCCAAATGATTAATTACCATGTAAACGGAATATTCTGAATGTTTCAGTAACCGGAATATTAGCAATAACCCAAATTTTGACAGCATGTAAACGTAGTCAGTTTCACAAAGTGTCCGTGCTCTTCTGGATTTCATTGCAGTTCTGTACAATAACTTTTCCTATTTTATTATTCCATAATCTTAATATTAACAATCATTCATAATTAATATTAATAACGCTGACCAGAAATCTATGATCCAGGGGGCGCAGCTCTACAAAAACAAAGGAGTTTATACACAGAATGTTTTTTTGGGTCATGAGAGAAGGTAAAATTGTTTGTATTTTTGTAAAATGTAATTAGTTTAGTCTTTCAAATATGAACATTTATCAGATGAAATCATGTAACTGCTGAAAAGATGTTGACAAAGAGGAAGGGGTTTAGCCTTTAGGGGCCTGATATAACACTATTGGGTGAACGGGTAGATTTTATGTACAGAAATGGGCAGCTAAATATGTATGTATGCGTGTATGGTGTGAATACGTGTGTAAGTAGATAGATATAGATATAGAGCAGATGGCGTTAATATAAAGATAGTATGGTATAAATAAGTATATTTATATAAATATTTATATGGGCATGTGTGTACAAATATATATAGAAATACTCAACTATGTTTATGTATGTATAGGTAACTGTGTGAGTATAATTATAGTAGAGTTAGTTATTATAAATGTGTTAATGAATGATTAGTGAATGGGGGTAGGATTAAATATGTTTACACTTCTTCCTACTCCGTTTTGCACATGTAAATTAAGATATCAAGTGTTAAAGTATGAAATTCTTAGTTTTTTTTGTTTGCCGTTTTCTTATCATCTCTTTAATTGTTGTCTTTTAGTTCAATACAGTTTGTATTAATGTCCTTTTTAAATTTCTGCATGTAATGGCTAGCAGGATAATATTTATGTATGATTTTGTAAGAGACCTCCTTAACCTTATTTGTGATTAAAAGCTTGTTAGGAAGCATCCAAGTTTTTTTCCAATCAATATGATCTGTGAAACGATTCCAATAAACAGTAATAATAATAATAATAACAATAATATAGTAATATTAATAATAATATTAGGGGTAGCAACAATTTCTTTTTGAAATAAGGCACGTAACCTTTTATTATTATTCTTTTGGGTCAGTGAAAAACATATTTTACCTCCTGGAGAGTCAGTTGAGAATGGAACAGACACATTTCTAGGAGGATGTACAACTGTTTTTGAAAGCATTAGCATTAATCTAAGTCTCTTACCGCGTCTCGGGGGCGACCGGCTCCTGCTCCGCCCCATTTAGACCAGAACAGTCCCGCAAATCAATAAGAAGATAATTTACGGAGTGAAGTACGAGTTAAAGTGGTTTTATTTGTCTGTTTCTACCGCTTCTCCTCCGTGTAGCAGCTAGCTCGTCTTTGTGCTGATTAGTCTGCGACGCATGAGGCAACTTCCGGCCGCTGCGCAGAAGCAGCTGCGCAGGAGCAGCGAGGCAGCAGCAGCAGCGCCCCCTGTCGGCCTGTAGGACCAATGTCGTCTGGACCATAGACAGGAGTACATAGAAGTAATTCGTGTAAAAAATGGTTCAAATATGTTAAATTAAAAAATGTGTTTTGTTGATGAGAAAATATGTTTCTCTATTTTTCTTATTTTTGTGAGGGGGGATATATATTGTTTTTCGTCACTACCTTGTTCTCTATAGCTGATATAACATGAATTACTCCTATGTGGGATCAATAAAGTTCTTATCTTTGACATCTCAGAAAATTAAATATATTATATTTGGTGCCTAACTGTTTCCCAAGTATATTAGTGCGTGTGTGAATGAATAAATGAGACGTAAAACGTACATTTCTTTGTAGAAAGGCGCTTTATGAAAATAAGTCACAACCTGTCACAGCAGCAGTAGCAGCTCCGCTCCGCTCTTTCCCGTTTATTCTGGCCGAAACAAGATGACATTATATAATATTAGCAAATACGAATATTATAATATTAATATTATATAATAATATTATTATACTTAATATTATACTTATGAGTCATAAGTATAATGACATATACAGTACATATCACTTAGCAACCAAACGCTGCTGCATTGCATTGTGGGAAGTTTCTGCTCGGCTAGTGTCCATCAATCCACACTAAAAAAATTATCCGGAATGAGTATGAAATAGTACATACTATTGAGTACGTTCTTATGTTTCGGACGCGCTAAAAAATCTCGCACACTCATTTTGCTACTCATTAGGGTGGAAGGATGTGATTTTGGACGCAGCACAAGATTCCTTGTGAACAGAGCATGTGCAGAAAACAGATTCCTGTTCCGTTTGATGGGGATATTCAGTTTGGCGTTTACATGACCCAATATTCAGGTTTTAAAAGGAGTAACCCAGGGGTCGTATTGGGGTTTTTAAAAACCGGAATATGAGCAAATTCTGGTTATTCAAAGGGGTTATTGGTGTTTACATGGCCATGCAAATTTGGGTTATTGCTAATATTCGGGTTTTATAAGGGTTATTGATGCATGGAAACGCAGTCTGTGAACCGCTCCAGTGGGGCTCTAACGTGATGGTGGACTTTGGCACGCTGGCACGCCACACAGGTCTTCACCCAACTCGCCACGTCCGTCTTCATACCGTGCCAGACAAACTTTGAAGCCAACAGGCGCTGGGAGGGTTTCCTGCCCGGATGCGACAGGCTATGTACGGCATCAAAAACCTGCTTTCTCCATGCACGCGGAACGACGGGGCGTGGCTGTGCCGTAGACACGTCACACAGCAGCGTTGTGCCATCATCATCGAAAAGGACATCCGCCAACTTGAGGCCGGAAACTGCCGTCCTGTATGCGTGAAGGTCAGGGTCGGAGGCTTGATCTGCAGCCGTACGAACATAATCGATGCCGAGATGGACTGCACCGACAGCTGCACGAGAGAGGCCGTCGGCCACAGGGTTATCTTTCCCTGCCACGTGCCGGATGTCAGTTGTGAACTCTGAAATGAAAGCCAAATGGCGTTGCTGCCTGGCAGACAGAGGTGGACAGAGTACTCGACCCCAGTACTTGAGTAAGAGTACAAATACTACTGGTCAAGATTTACTCCGTTACAAGTAAAAGTAGCTCAGTCAAAATATTACTCGAGTAAGAGTAGAAAAGTACTTGCTTTTAAAGGTACTTAAGTATCCAAAAGTAAATGCTTTTAAATTTACTTTAAGTAAAAGTAAGAGTAAGAGTAAATTTCTTATTTTCCACATCAGTAAATTACTATATTTTTTCTAAATTAATTTAAGGATCTTTTAACTCTGGTTTCTGAGAATTAACTCTTTGAAACCAGCTGCACTGATGTGCTGCTTTTAGAACCACAATGTTATATAAAACCTGCAGAAACACCAAAAACAAATCAAATGAATGGGATCATAAGAGGACAGCAGATGATGCAGAGTTTATTAACAATCATGAACTGAAACCAAATGAACCTGCACCATCCAACTAAGTCTGGATCCCCCTCAAAGACCACTGCTTTACAAAAAACTACATCTCTGCTTTCAATAACTCAATGTTGAAGTCACTTAACTTTACAGGAAGGACATGTACCAGTACAATATAGCAATATAGAGCATAACAAACTGTCTCCCAATGTCTGTCTTGTTCGTCTCGGTGCCTGTCACCTGTAACGAGTACTTTTCAGCCTTCCTAGAAATTTACTCGAGTAAAAGTAAAAATATTTGTCTTGGAAATGTATTCAAGTAAAACTAATAAGTACCAAAGAAATCTAATACTCAAGTAAAGTACAAATCCTCTGGATATGTACTTAAGTACAGTACTCAAGTAAATTTACTCTGTTACTGTCCACCACTGCTGGCAGACCATGGTTCAGACACTTTGGCCATGGCAAAAATCAGCGGTTTGTGGTCCAAATCAGTGAATGGGCGGGCCTCAAGCAGGAAACGGAAACGCCTGACTGCTAAGTCCTGTTTGTGAGTGGCCACTACAGCAGCTTATTTTCATGTTTCATCATGTGGAGAGGGTTCAGACTGGAGCATCAGCACAACGCTGGGACAAAACTCCAGGGAGTTTTATCCTATTGTAAACCAAAACTTTGCTCATGCATCATTATGACTGAGACAGGAGGGACGACTGCTGACTTGTTTTGTTCTCAGGGAAAATAAGTTTTCTTTTTGTTCATGTCTTGTTCTTTTATTGCTGAACTTGTGTTTACCATCTAACTTTAAAGTAAAGTGCTTATTTTAACCCTAAACTGGATCTTTTCAAATTAAAGTAAAAACAGGTAGCTCTTCCTTCCGAAATGAGTTAAAAACTACAAGCAGTTTCACATCTGAGACGTTTTTTACTAATATTTGCTCCGGGGGTCCTGCTCTGGGTCTCTGAAAAGCAGCTTGTTTTGCAGTAGAAGCAAAATAAATACAATGGAAATGAATTACAGGACTGTCTCAGAAAATTTGAATATTGTGATAAAGTTCTTTATTTTCTGTAATGCAATTAAAAAAAACAAAAATGTCATACATTCTGGATTCATTACAAATCAACTGAAATATTACAAGCCTTTTATTATTTTAATATTGCTGATTATGGTTTACAGTTTAAGATTAAGATTCCCAGAATATTCTAATTTTTTGAGATAGGATATTTGAGTTTTCTTAAGCTGTAAGCCATGATCAGCAATATTAAAATAATAGAAGGCTTGCAATATTTCAGTTGATTTGTAATGAATCCAGAATGTATGACATTTTTGCATTACAGAAAATAAAGGACTTTATCACAATATTCAAATTTTCTGAGACAGTCCTGTAAATCTGAAGAAGTCTGTCCGTCAGTCGACCTGGTCCAGTGGTCCTTTACAGTTTCGTTGCACTTTTTCTTGATTTCTTACAGCGACAGTTGAACCAGCTCTTAAAGACTCTTTAATCACAGATCGAGGGTGTAATGATTTAACTGAATATCATGTCAAAACTGAAACTGAACAGCATTTAAGTGAGTTGTGCAGGTGTTTGCTGCCCTCTAGTCCAGAAAAACTGCCAACACACTCAGAAACATGTTGGATGTGCTGAAGTAACTGATCAGAAATGCTGCAGCAGCTCCATGAGGGTCCACTGATGACACGAGGGAAATCCACGCGTCATCACGTCTTGATTCATTTTATTTTTGAATGCAGGTCATGTTTATGTTTGCACACAGTGTTTCTTGACTCTAATGCATGCATGCGTTTGTGATATGAAACAGCAGTGTGTCTGTTAACATTTTTAGAGGTATTTGTTTTATTTATTTATCTATTTCTTGTAATGTTTTTATTATTATTATATTTTATTGTTGTGGACTGAATATTTCTTACATCAAAAAGACATCAAAAAGGTTTTTTATATCACATTGTTATAATTGATACCAACATTTATCTTTTAAGACCTACATGTCTTAAACTTTTATCATTGTTTCATTTTAATTAACTATATTGTATGTCAGTGTGCATTGGTCTCCCAGTTTTTATTTTTGTTTTTATTATGCTTATTTTTCAGTCAAAATGTCAAAGCACTTTGTATTTCATGTACCTGGATGAAAGTACGGAGCCAAATCAAGGCCAAAAGTTCTGCTAATTTGAAAATAAAATTTGAACCTGAAAATTCTTTTTTACAGTTTACATTTTTTTTTTTCAGTTTCAGAACTTTTTTTCAGTTTCAGATCTTTTTTTTTCAGTTTCAAATTTTTTTTTCAGTTTCAGACTTTTGGCCCCGATGTGGCGTGAGGGGCGTGGCATCAACTGAGAGGGCAAAACATTTGGGCTTGATTTGGCTCCATATGAAAGGTGCTATACAAATAACATTTGATTATTTGATTGATTGATTGATTGTTCAGTTTATTGATTCACTTTAGATAATGAGACATAATTCAAAGGACTTAACCGAAATGTTCCTTTTTAACTTGGATTTGTGGGTGACTCGGTTTCATCTTCCATCTTCCTCCTCTCGATTTGGCACTTGTTCCGACAGTCGTTGCACCGATGGTTCAGATTGACCATGTAAAATCTCGGCTAACGTGACCTTGACCTCCCTGTGACGGTCCAGGTTGATCTTCTCCAGCTTCTTGAGCTTGGCGAGGCCGACGGGGACCCGCATGAACTGGTGTCACACAGGCTGATGCATCGGCAGAGGTGTCTTCAGTATTCACATTCATTACTCAGGTAGAAGTATAGATACTATAGTTTAAAAATACTCCTGTAGAAGTTGAAGTATCAACTCAAGTTTTTTACTCAAGTAAAAGTATAAAAGTACTGGTTTCAAAACTACTTGAAGTATAAAAGTAAAAGTAATGTAAGGGGGAAAAAAGCCATTAAGAACAAAAGCCATTGAAAGTGAATGAATCTTAGTATAATGTAAATATATTAAAGAAGCATATATGTGTACTATTGAGCATTAACATGTGTTTCAGAGAGCAGCAGATATGATGACTAGTTGCCTATAAGTATTGTAATGGTGCAAAAAGTCAAACTTCAGAGGCATGTTATCATTTATCCTAACCTTTATTGGAATGTACATCCAAGTTTAGTTGCAGGAATCTGAGGGAACGGATGCAAGAACAAAACTGGACAAGAACATCTGAAACAACCACAACCAAATTCACTCTATCCGGATGGAGCAATTTAACTGGATAGTTTTTATTAAAGGCCGAAATGAAATAGATTAACGAGGCTGTTTTTAAAATGTAAGGAGTAAAAAGTACAGATAATTGCGTGAAAATGTAAGGAGTAAAAGTAAAAAGTCGTCTGAAAAACAATTACTCCAGTGAAGTATAGATAACCAAAATTTCTACTTAAGTAAGATAAGGAAGTATTTGTACTTCGTTACTTGACACCTCTGTGTAAAAGAGGTAGAACATTTGGATAGTTGTTATATTTGTTGTTGTGTTGCAATTTACACATTCATTCATCTCAGTCTCAGTAGTGCTTGAACACGACTGTTGGTTTTACGTACATCATCATATTATTGCAATAAACACCCATGTGTTTACTCAAAGTGCATGCGTTGTAGCCAATCGGCTCAATGGTGGTAACGCTATGAAGCAGCTACATCCGGTTTACTAGTCTGCTGGTTCAGGAAGTGCAGCAAATTGTAGTTATTTGTCTGACCACTAGGGGGCAGGCTCCAAAATCGAGTCAGTCTCCATTGACCGTTTGAGAACGGGGAGAACGCGCATGCAGCGTCATTTGACGTCACATCAGCAGGACAGCGCGGGAAACTCGGCCCCAGCATTGCAGCACATTTTGCAGCACACAGCCTGTTCAAGGCAACGGAGAGATACACTAGAGCAGGGGTTCTTAACCTTTCTGACCTTGGGGCCCAATTTTTTCAGTACAGAGTGGCCCGGGGCCCATTAAATATTAACACTGTATAGCAGGGGTATGCAACTAAAACTTTAAGAGGTCCATTAAGAGAAAATTTACTCAAGCGAAGGTCCAGAACATCATAATATATATATATATATATATATATATATATATATATATATATATATATATATATATATATATATATATATACATATATATATATATATATATATATATATATATATATATATATGTGTGTGTGTTTGTGTGTGTGTATATATTCAAGTAGCCTCATAGTTGTATCAACATCTGCATCTGACTGTTATATTAAAAAAAAAGTACATATTTGCCAATTAACATGTTTAACTTGAATTACACATATTTTTTTCTCTTAAAAATAAAATAGATTTGATTTTATTTTTCAAATGCTATCTTATTTTATTTCTCTACCAGCAGTTTGAATTTCCCCTTTTCTTTGTTAATTGTCTCAACACATCTTAACAATTGAACAGTTTTGCAGTTTCTCTTTCTTCCCCTCTAATAATCTTATGCCCCCACTTTCTGTCGTTCAGTGAGAGAACTGAGCTCTAATTTCTCCTGCCAGGACTTTAAATCTGGGCTGGATGGTGTCAGGTTCTCATATGCATGTGGAGGTGCTCATTGATGAGCCTGGAACGAGATTTAGTTCTAATTCCGTTCATTGTTGAGCCTGGAACAATATTAAGTTTTAATTCTGTTCATTGTGGAGAAAGCTGCTTCACAGCTGTATCTGGACCCAAACATGGGCAGGATGTTTTAAGATGGTCAGCTTATTTTCTGTGACTTCAGTTCAGACTTGAGTGGATATGTTTGATGAAAAACTTTGTGTTTTGTTTCAGTGGCGTTTCACTTTCGCACTTTGAACACCACGGTCTCTGAACTTATGAGACACTGGTTTTGTCCCAGTGTGAAGACTGAACCAGGATGAATCTGTCCATTCCGGGTTGAACTTCCCTTTCCACCTGTTACGATCTCATCTCTGTAAGAGTCAAGCTAATTACCGTATTTTGACAACCATACGGGCACCGTGTGGAAAGGCGCACCCTCAGTTTTGTGTGTGTCATTTATGTATTCAAAACACACCGCTGTGTGTGTGTTTCGCCGTGTGGAAAGGCGACGTCAACACACACACAAGCATGCAAGTGTGCATATTTAAAGGGGACCTATTACGAAAAACACGTTTTTTCTTGTTTTAACATATATAAAGTGGTCTCCCCTCACCCTGCCAGCAGAGGGAAGATGGAATCCCATGAAAATCTGCACGGTCTGTTCCCCCCCGCCCAACTGAATCCCTCAGTGTCATGTGACTTTCTTGAGCCGTTTAGAATCTGCTCCCGTCGTGAGTCACGAGTCCTCTCCAACAATAACATGTGTATTGTTTCCACAGCGAGGGGACAGTTAAGATGAGGTTTTGCATCGACACTTACCTTACTTACTTACTTACTACAGAACTACAGATGATCCACCATCTGTTCTCCAAGTTATTTATTAAATAAATGGTCTCTGCTCTTGACCACCGTTTGCTGCTGAAAGATTTGTGTTCTTTTGTCTGGAGAACCAAGAAAGACTAGTGGAATAAAATCACAGGTTAATACAACTTTTAATCATATCAAGCACAAGGTTTTTTCCGGCCGCAGGTAGACTTCTCTCAGACCACGTAGGTAGGAGAGAAAATCACACGGCGGTCATCAGTCCAGTTGATTTTATACTGAAAACGAGGGTGTTCTTTGCAAATGATTTTCATTGGTTGAGCCTAAGAGACGTGTCACTCCCATCTTCCTTTTCCTGGGGTGTCAAGCCTAGCTCACAGGTGAGACTCCCCACAGCTAAGCGTCTGCTTATTCCCCCATGGCCCATGTGTATTGCAAATTAATTTCATTAGGAGAGCCAGATCAAGGAGAAATCGACTTAAGGTGTCACCTTTCCCCCGTCTCCTCTCCAACAATAACATGTGTATTGTATTTAACTTCTAATCTAATTTTTGTCTACCCTTGGCTCTTAATCAGAATGAGATTACTTTGAAGAGAGAGCCTAGACAGTTTTGAGCTTCAATAATTTCATGAAATCCTAACAACTTCCACTCAAAACATGATTAATTCATGTTTTTCAAACCAACCATGTAAAACTGTCCACTGGGATAACTATATGTGTTGTTTTTGTACCCCCCCTTTTCATATAAAATAGATCAACCTGCTTAGTTGTATATACAAACAGAGTCCTAATCTTGTAATATTACACATGACCACCAGATGTGAAGATACAAGCAGAGCAACAAAAGAAAAACCCACAAATACCAAGACCCATACATATAGATTAAATATACAAATACATTCAACAACAATCATAAATTTAAAGCTGTGGAAGTCTGAATATTCATATTGTAAACAATTGTACATCTCATAATGGAGGAGCATTTCACAAATAAACCAAATAAATCAGTATAACCATGTGTCAAGTCCGTTATACATCCCAGTCAAAAATGGGTAAATCCAGGTGTCCAGGTTTAAGGCAACAAAAAAAAAAAAAATCCATTGTTCTTCTGGAGACGAAAGCACACCCACTCCATGATTTCCTGTAGATCGGAGTCCTGGATCCAGATGATGAAAGTTGTCTTCCGATGTCTCCCAAGTTTTTTGCTGTCCCATCCAAGTAGCCTTTACTCAAGCATCCACTCAGGCCCTGGAACGTCTCTGTCTCGGTCCCAGAGTGGCTCCTGCCACTCTGATAGACAGGGGAGTCTTCTCCTAGCCTGGAAAAGGTTTCATTCCATATCCCTGTATGTCTCAAAAAACAGAACGGACAGGTTGCACAGTAATATCTATCTATAATCTTAGTTGAGCCTTGCCCGTTTGTAACAACTTTAAACAACAGATGTTAGTTATTAGAAAAATGGCATGCAAGTAGTTTGTATTCCTCTGACGTAGTACATCTAATATCATAAATGCACCTGCTGTTTATGAAAATAATAGATTCAAAGAATTTAGTGTAGGTTCATGTACTCCGTGTGTTAAAGAATTTAGACAGGTTGATCATATAAACCATAAACTAGCACTAAGTCCACTAATCAGTCTGAAATTATTATGATTGATATCACTATGACCGATTAACATTGTCTACTATCCCGCCCCAATTTTTTTATTATTTATTTTTTTTAAACCCTTTCAACAGGCATGGGCACACTTTGGACAGATAACCATCTTTTCAAACTAATCCCCCCCAAACATAAAATAAAATAAAAAATCGTAAAATAATATTCAACCAGCTCTATGAAAAAATGTGTAAAACCGATGACCCATTGGAACAAAACAGTAGGAAATGAGTGTGTGCAGTATACCTATAATCACCCTCACATTGCAACACCAGGCATCCGCAGAAAACCTCGGCCTTTCAGCACCCCCGGCCGTTCCCTCAGAAATCACCAGAGCCGTAAGCAGATGGTCCTTTTGCCAGTGTCCAAGCATAGTTTCGACAGATGCAGTTGCATATTTTGAAGAAGATCCTGTCGTTATTTTTCTCTGTTGTGACCACAAAGTCTCATTGTCGCACCCCACGATCAGTGGTAATGACATGTTACTGCCAGCCTTGAGAAGCTCTTCCATCAGTCTTTTCTTTGTCAGAGTCTTGTGCGAGAGCCCACCTCGCATTCAGATGAAGTTCATATCGTCAGCCGACACAGCTTTGTCGTCTCTGACCTGAAGACGAACAGTGCTGCACATTGAAGCAGCATAGGAGATGGATCTGAAGTTGATTTCTGTAAGAGGTTCTGTACCAGGGGTAACTTTCCAGTCAAGGCTCCATGGAAACCAGTGCAGCTTTTTAAGGGGAGTACTTAGCACAATGCACACACCACATCTCTCACTGGATCATCAATCCTCCACCCTCTCTTTTTTTTTTTTTTTTTTTTTTTTTTAAATACATATCCTAAATCATAGTCTATGATCACAAAACTTCCATTAAAGCATGCATATATCCTATAAGATAAGGCCTCAACCATAAGCTCTCATGATTGTCTCTTGGTCATGGTCTAAAAGGAGAAAAGATCGTGCACTTCTTCCAATTCAACCTCCGTTGGGTCAAAAGAAGGAAATAACAGAACAGTCTCAAAGTTCATCTGAGCCATCTGTGAAAATGGAGGCTGTTGTAATTTTCCATCTATTGCTGTGGTAATGCATTTTAGACACAGATGTCTAATGCACGGTATACAACAACATCCGCATAAAATAAGAACAACCACAGCCACTACAAGATATATAAAGATTGATACCACCACACCTTTCCATTTACCAAAATTTTGAGAGAACCAATCTCCAAGAGTATTCTGAATGCCAGAATTCTCTGTTAGCTCCTCAGAAAGAGTTCTGAGACCTGATAGGGCTCTAGTTATGGAGCCATCTGGAGCCGTGTTGTTTGGGATGAATACACAACAGTCCTGTCTAAAATGTGCACATACTCCTCCGCTTTCAGCAAGCAAAAAATCTAACGCCATACGATTTTGATATGCCATAAGTGAAGTTGCTGCCAACTGTTCATGCAACCCAACTATAGCGTCCCTAGTCATATTATTAAGGCGTTGTACGTTGAAATGGATATAATTTATGCGATCTACATGCTTATTCACCGTAATTATTGGGATGACAGATTCGAATCCTGAAGCTACCTGATCAACCAATTTATATTCGTCAGGGACCCCCCTAGGCACTCCTATGGCAGCGATATAAGTCGGAGAATCCCCATAAAGATCGAATACATCCCGTTTGAGTCTGTTCGTGGGATGTACCTGGGTTTTCCATTTAAGGATATCAGAAACGGATGCATTGACTACAGTAACAGGTGCCACTAATGATAATAGAGTACACACACCAATCCAATCAGAGGGTAGAGTGTTCAAAAGTCTCTGTCCACCACAATACCAATAAACATCAGATCGAGCAAAAGATAGTTTAGTGACATTTTTCCATGTGGACACATCAGTTATCCTAACGCACCAATCATACGGGATATGACCCACTATGGTACCAGATTTACCCTGTCGGGCCATACACATGTGATTGTTTTTAACAGGGGTAAATATAGGCGGAATTGCATTTATTGGAGAAAGAGGATATGGTTTCTCCAAATGAGAGCATGTTGTTGGGGGATTTTCGGTTAGACATAAATAAAGCATGCAGTCTGTCTCATTCTCGGAAAAGGGTGATGGGACTGTTAATAATGTGGGTCGAGCTCGGGAACATGCAACACAGTTGTTAACAGAAGCCAATTTCACAGCAGAAGTTATCCAATTCAACCAAACATTTTCTTCTGTATAACCAGTTTCAATCTTAGTTAATGTTTTATATGAAATCTCTTTTACGCTCTGGGCTATATATATATCAGAACCAGTACTGGATATATCTGTTTCTACAGGAGCTTCAACCACACTAATTTCAAACATCCCCAACATATCTTTCCCTTTAATCCATACTCCTAACACATAGAGGCCAGAATCTGACCATGTAGGGTCTCTAAGAGTTATGATCAATGGATTGCATTGTTTAATTTTGCAATCCTGGAGAGGCTTAGTTCGAACTATTGTCAATCGACCCTTGAGGTTATGTCTAGCATTATATCCCCAATCTCGACTTGTATTAGCGATAACCCATTGCCATGAAGGACACCACTGATGTCTCTTACTAGTTAAGCAGATATATATCTGAGTTGAGGAAAAACTCTTGTCCTTCATATGACAATTAACAATTTCACACAGATCTACTTTTACCGTTCCAGCCTTATGGACTTGAAACACCATTGAGTGTGTACCAGTCCTAATCTGATTTGTTGTGACAGATATTGTACTACTCACCTTTTTGGAGAGTAAAAGTTCTCTCCACACAATCATAATAGTTATGATCAGACACACTGTAAGTAGGCCTCTCCTCCCATTCCGGACACGATATGTGTCCTGACTGAAGGAACTTTCTGGCCCTTTAGATTCAGGTGGAGTCTTGGGGGTCATTGTTTGTGTCAATGTCAGGTTTTGAGGTCCTTAAGTCAGTCCGGACCTCAGTCAAAGTACGTTCAGTCGGATCGGTGCTTGGAACACAGTGCGTCTTGTGTATCCAGTTGCTTAGTCTGTCTGCATTCAACCAAACTTTCACACAGTGTGATGTCACCTCAGCCACCTTGTAGGGTCCCTTCCACCTTGGTTGTGACCAGTTGAGTTTGTTAGTTTTCCTGAGGACCCATGAACCTATGGCAACGGGTGAGGTACATTGTTGTTGCTCCTTCGTATGGATCTCCGTCACCTGTTGAGAAATGCTCGTGACAGTATTGTTCAGCAGTTTCACATAATCTGTCACTTGTTGATGTTGATACATAGCTGGAGGTGTATCAGATGGAGCTGTCACTAAAGGACATGGCATCTTCCTGCCCGTTAGGACTTCGTGTGGGCTAACATTTAAAGTGGAATTAGGGGTTGATCTTATATTGAACAAAACAATAGGAAGAGCCTCCACCCAAGTGAGTTTTGTATCAGCGCATACTTTCACCAAACTCTCTTTTATAGTCTTATTGGCCCTTTCCACCAGTCCTTGTGAGCTGGGATGATAGACGGCTCCAATTTATGTTTGATCCCAAACATTTTTTCCACCTCTGCCAGCTCTTCATTAGAGAAATGTGTTCCATTATCTGATTTTATGACTTCAGGTACTCCAAACCTGGGGATTATTTATCTAGTTAGCCACTTCACCACCTCTCTTGCTTTCTCAGTTCTGGTGGGTGTGGCTTCAACCCACCTTGAGAAAATATCCACACACACCGATAAGTATCTTTTCCCTTCTACTCGGTGTTCAGCTCCCATATCAGTAAAATCAATCATGATCTCTCTCCATGGGGCCGCTGGAACAGGGAAGCCACCAAGTCCAGCCTTCAATGCAGCTCTAGGGTTAAAGTGGCTGCATATTTCACAATATTTATAAATATCCTTCAAAAATGGATGCCACCAATTCTGGGAAATCAATGCTGTTATCTTGGAACTTGCACAATGAACCCCTGCTGTGTGCTTCCTGGCACAACATATTGAGTAGCCCAGCCGGTGCTACTATCTTCCCTTCATGGTTTCTCCATAAATCGAAATCGTCCTTAGTAGCCCCCTTATCTGCTCATGTTTGCTTTTCTGTGGGGGCAGCAGCATCCTGCAATTCACGTATATACAGGGGGTTCAAGTCTCTGTGTGGTTTCGCAGGGTTCTCAGAGTCAGGGGTTCCTGTCTCCTGACACATTTGTTTATTTACATTATGTACATCATATCCTGCTGCAGTCTTGGCTGCTTGGTCTGCAGCATTATTTCCCCTTGCTATGCTACTGCCTCCCTTCTGATGCCCTCTGCATTTCATAATAGCAACTTTTGCAGGCTCTAAAATTGCATAGTATAGAGCCAACAATTGATCCAAGTGTTTGACTGGAGCCCCAGTCGAGGTCACAAAACCTTTCCTCCTCCAGTGACACCTATCCACATGTACCGCTTGAACCGCATATGCCGAATCTGTGTAGATATTTACCGATTGACCTTTCGCCAATTTGCATGCCTCTGTGAGTGCAGTAAGTTCAGCTAATTGTGCTGAAGCTGGCTGTGGGATAACGCAAGCTTGTCGAGTTATGAACCCCCTAGGGGTTTCCTCAACTACAGCATAGGATGCTGTTAAAGATCCAGTAGCGCTGTAGTGACTATGACCGTCGCAAAAAAGAGTCCTTGTGGCAGTAGGGAGGGGTGTTTGATGAAGCGTAGGATGTAGTTGCATTTCTCTATTAGTTTCCACTACACAATCATGTAGAGGTTCTTCTGGAATGCACTCATGGTCTTGTTTTGTGTTCATTTGGGAAGCCAGGTTAGCTCCAATCGTTGTAAAATGAATGTGTGGCTTATTCAAAAGCTGTTGTAACCCTTGAATGCGATGAGCAGACAGGGTGAATGCGTTGGAATCAAGGAAAGCTTTGACTCCATGTGTAGTGTGTACATATGTATGGTTACTCATCGTGATGTAGGATGTTTTTTGGACAGCTTTACCTATGGCAGCAACCTGTCTAACACAAGTAGGATGGCCAATTTCAACTGTATCCAATTTTGAACTGTAGTACATCAAAATCCGTCTGTCCTTACTACCTCCATTCCCCTTCTGATATAGAACGGCATTCACAAAGCCGTCCTTTTCATCAACGTCCAAATGAAATGGCTGTGCATAGTCAGGTGTATGCAATGTACAGGCCTCGGCCAGATCTGTTTTAATGTCTACAAAAGCAGATTCTGCTTCTGGAGTCCACTGCAAAGGGGCCTTATAATTCTTATAGCCAGCCTTCGTGATCAAGGAGCGTAATGGGGCAATGCGTGTGGTAAAGTCATGAACGAAGTTCTTGCTATACGTAACCAAACCCAGGAACTGCATCATAGACTTAACATCAGTAGGCTTTGAGTGAGAAAGGATATCAGTCTTTTGTGTAGGAGTGAGGGCCTGGCCTGCAGAGCCTAATACCCTCCCCAGGAAGGTGACCCGCTTCCTTCCAACCTGTAGTTTCTGCTTAGAAACTTTGTAACCACATCTAGCCAGATGAGATAAAACAAGTTTTGTCGCAATCATAATAGAAATAGAGTCAGAAGCTGCTATTAGGATGTCGTCAACATACTGAAGTATGGTAACACCAGAGGGTAGATCAACGTCATTCAGGTGTTGTTTCAACACATGATTAAAGATAGAAGGGGAATCCACGAAACCTTGAGGGAGACGTGAATAAGTCAATTGTTGACCCATATATTGGAATGCAAACAGAGACTGAGAATTAGGGTGCAAGGGCACAGTGAAAAATGCATTGGCCAGGTCGATGCAGGTAAAATAGGTATGTTCAGGTGACAATGCATTCAGCATGGTATAAGGGTTTGGAGTGTCATAGTTAGTAGGAACCACAACTTTATTTACAGGTCTCAGGTCCTGAATCATGCGGTAGTCTGGTTTACCAGGCTTTGGGACCGGGTTGATGGGTGTATTCCAAGGAGAAGTTGCAGGAATCAAAACACCTTTTTCGCAAAAGCCGGCTATTTTCTACCCCACGTATCTGATCAGAACGGAGAGGATATTGTGCTCTGAAAATTGGAACAGTGTCTGGTTTAAGCAAAATCTGTACCGGGGGAATATCCAACAGACCAACATCCAATGGACCCGTTGACCATAGAGAAACTGGTAGAGATGAAATCAAGGAATCTGTATCTGGGTGATCTGTATTTTCCCTTCCATGTGTTCTGGGAAGACACTGTTTCTCTGGATGTATCTTAATGAAAGAAGAATGAGCAATTCTATATGTTTTCAAAGACCGTGAATATTTCAAATCCTTATTCTGAGTAATCATCCAGTCAGTGGCTGTCAAACATTTCTTGATCATCGGGCCCAAGTTTTTGGCTTCCCCGCCTTCCACAACCTTAAGGGTCACATGTGGAGCAGAAGTGTCAGACAAGGCATAATATTGGATCAGATCTGAAGGTAAAACGACTGCTAGGGCTACTCCTTCCTGACCCACATAAATATCCTGTAATTCAAACTCTGGGTTTTGTCCTGTCTCCTGACAATGTGTAATTAAACCTTCCCACATAGCATCATAACTATCATCGCCATAGAGTGAATACCGGTAGTTCAAAGTACAATGAGGAGGGTCCAACGGATCACTATAAAGATGTAAGACCGATATCCAAGGGGACCACTGAGAGAACAATTTCCACGCACTCTGTGTAGTGAAATCTGATATTATTCCCCACCATATCTCAGCCTGAGAATCCGTATCAAATTCCAGACTAACAATAGTGGAAGCAAGACAAGCCATTTGACACATAGTTTTTTTCGGGGTAGCACACCTTTGTATACTGCCGTCTGGAAAAGTGATTTCAATATGGTCAGGGGCCATCAATAAGGCAATATTTTGAGAACATAAGATGTCTCTGGCAAGAAGATTAACTGGGCATGAAGCTGAAAGAAGAAAAGAGTGCATGAAAGAAAGTGAATTCCATTTGCATGAAACAGGAACAGACAAAGGCCACCTTTCTGTATTTCCCGAGAAGCCCACAACAGGTACGGTATTCACAGAGGGTGGCAATGGTGAAGTTATAGTGGAATACCTGGCTCCCGTGTCAACCATAAACATGTAATCTCTACCATCAATCGTCAATTTGACGGTTCAAGATACAAGTTATCCTGGAAACACTGTGAGTAACCTGCTGTCGGCTCTGGGCCTCCCTATTGCGGCATCTGCTGTTGACCCGGAGCTTGCCAACAGGTCAAAGTTTGTGGGGTGGACTGCGCTGTGGGGGGGGGGGGGGGTACTGTTGATGGTTATATAGAGGAACCTCACCCCTCTGCTGTTGACCCGGAGCTTGCCAACAGGTCGAAGCTTGTGGGGTGTACTGTGCTGTGGGGGGGGGGGGGTACTGTTGATGGTTATATAGAGGAACCCCACCCCCATTGGGTTGACCAACAGAGCGAGCTCCACAGTGTCTCGCCCAGTGCCCCGGTTGTCCACAATTGAAACACAAGTTCTGACCAGATCGTGTATTCTGTCTTCCCCGTCCCCGGAAAGGTACACCACGCATAAATGAATGTGGTCTCTCCCCAGAGTGGTGGGGGTTTGTATAGAATTCTGGCTGTTGAAGAGAAAATAAAGGATCATAGTGGGGGGGGGCTTGAGAGGGGGGGTCTAGGGGTGGGGGGAAACTGAGGTGTTGGGACAGAGGAGGAGGGAGGGCCAGGGAGGTTGGGATGGGGGGCTCTAGTTTGAAGCATTTGTTTCTCAGATTTTTCATTATTGATCTTATCCCTAGATTCCTTAAGTTGACTTTTCATCAATTGAGTTTGGAGAGCAATTACTTCAGCCCCCTCCGCCATTTTCTTTTCCACCATGTTATCTATATAAGTGATTACATGAGCCGCCCATCCACGGTATGGGAGCTCAGACAGGCCCACAACATTCTTTAATTGACTTTGAATAGCAGGAGAGACGGAAGCCTCTACTGCTCCTCTGAAAATAAGTTCAGTGTTTTCATCCAGAGCTGGGTCTGCACCCGTTGCATTAAGCCATAACTCTCGTACTCTCAGGAGATAAGCTGTGCCCCTTTCCTCTTGCCCTGGGGGAATTCTACAAAGCTCGGCATTCCTTAATCGAACAGGAAACTCCTGACGAATTATAGGCCACAACGTTCCGACACACCGACAGAGCAACAAATCGTCTGGGTCATTCTCAGTGCCTGCTGCCGCCTCTATTTCTTTCAGCATGGATAAAGATGTGCAAGAGGTAAAGACCCGCCAAAAATCCCCTAAAGCCGGAACTACACCCGCACATCGCTCCAGAAATGCCTTAATCCAAGGTGCACCTCCCCTATTAATATCTGGCAATCCAGATCTTATCATACAAGTATCTTGAAGAGAATAAGGTGTATAACTCATAGTCTGTCTACCTGTAGATGTGGTAGAGGTCACTATGGGCATCTGAAAGCTAGGACGCTTTTTATCAGCACATGCATGAATATTCCCAGCCTCCGCAGCCGCAGATCTGCTCCTGGTAACAGGCCCAAAATTATGTTGTGGTGTTAACGCACCACTATGATACAAATCATAACCCTGTTGTTGTGGAGCTGGACTCAGTCTAGTTATAGGTAATTCATCTGTAGCTAAAGGCGCAAAAGGGAATTGTTTATAATCTGTCCCCTTATCAGTATCTGTGTCAGAGGAGACAGATACGCTTCCAGCTTTACTGGGAGGTGCTGGAAGGGTAGTGGTTTGGAAAACCCTGTCGTCCCTGTTTACACCAGAAGATGCAGTTGTCTGGACTGGGTTGACAGATTCGTCAAATAAATCAAATCCTCCCAACATAGAAGGTACTGGAGTTGATTCAACAGAAGTCTGGACCTTGGCTGCAAATTGATTTTTTTCCGTACCCTACGGCGTAGGGCTGCGTCGATAACGCGGCAGCTCCGTGGCGGGACACGGGGGCTCGTTAACCGAGAAGCAGACGCGCCTGCCGGGGAAGCTGCGCCGCGGAGGCGCAGCTTCCCCGGCAGGCGCAGATGATCTACAGCAGGGGTGCTCACACTTTTTCAGCATGAGAGCTACTTATAAAATGATCAAGTCAAAAAGATCTACCACCCAGGGACGGGTGGTAGATCTGAATAGGGCGGGCCTGAAGAAAAGTGGACGGGCCAACTTTTGCCAGAGGAAAAATCAATATAATATCCACTAATGCCTAGCAGAAACAACCTTAAGGTTAATTATCCTATTTAAGTGAAACAGCGCACCCTGCTGTCCTCAAGTGCACACTGACACAGTGGATTGACTACAACAGTACATAATTATATTTCTATAGCGTAGCTATGCTTGTAATATTATTTAATACAAAATTGAGCATACAAACACATTTCCCCCATTAAAAAAAGACAACTGGTGTTTAATATTCCCCCTGCTGCGGTACAGCTAATGTCAAAAGAACTGCAAAGGCAGAGGTAAAGATACAACACATTTATTGTCAAATATAACATTTGAATTAGATAAAAATGAGAACATCTCAAAATATAGGCCTAATGACAACATAGCCTACATATAAAAAAGAATAAATAAATCAATAATAAAAAAGAAATAGTGAGAAAAAAAAAAAAGAAAAAAAAGTTTTCTCAGGGCGGGCCGGGTCATGGGCCAATCAAAAAAGTACATTTTTTGTCATTACCCGAGTTTACTCTAATGACTTGCACTGAATTGAATCAGCCAGGGATGCATAGTCCGGACAGTAACTGCAAAAAATGCAAAACATATATTTATTTATAAATATATTGAGGATTCTTTATATTGCATGAGCCAATATTGCACAACACAATTAACTATGTACATTTTTTGTCATTACCTGAGTTTACTCTGATGACTTGCACTGAATTGAATCAGCCAGGGATGCATAGTCCGGACGGTAACTGCTGACAGCCAGCCTCAAGCACACTTCCAAATGTTCATCAGTCATGGTGGAACGGTACTTGGACTTGATGATCTTCATGTGGGAAAAGGCTGACTCACATAAATAAGTGGAGCCGAATAATGCTGTCAAGGAGGTAGCACATTTCCTCATGTTGGGGTACTTTACTTCTGTGAGTAAGTTCCAGAACTGTGCATGAGCTCTGGACTTCAGCTCAATGTCAGCTTGTAGTGTCAAAATCTAATCTTCCACTCCAGAAGAGTTCAAGTGAAACAGTGTTGCAATTTTTGATGCAAGTGAATCAACCTCAGCATCTTCCCGAAAAGGATAGCACATGAACGTAGCGACTGGCTCGAGCAAGGAAAAGTCTTGAAAGCGTTTGTCAAACTCTGACCGACAATTGTCAATCTGCTCTTTGTAGCGTGGAGTGTCAATTTGCACACAGGCCTTCCCTTGCATCTCCAGCTCTGACGCCAGGTTCTGGAAGTTTGCCAAATCATGGCGCTGCAGCTTTGAGGAGAAATGTTGCATCTTTCGTTTGAAAGCATTAACCGAGCTGATCATATTGATCACAGTTTTGTCTTTTCCTTGCAGCTCTAAATTAAGGTCATTCAACATGTTGGTCAGATCAGTTAAAAATGCCAAGTCTAACAGCCACGGACCGTCATTTAGTTGCGTGTATTCTGCATGTCCAGCTACACGGAAAAACTCCTTAATCTCCGGACAGAGCTCCCGAAATCTTTGCAGGAATTTCCCTCGACTAAGCCATCTCACGTCAGTGTGTAGCAACAACTCAGAGTGGTCAGTCAGCATTCTCCAGATGTGCACGGAATAGCCTTCTTTGAAGAGATCTGACGCGAATAGAACAGGCGATCTTCGTTGCAACATCCATGATCTCTCTCATGTTGAGCATTTTAGCGCATAACGCTTGTTGGTGGATTATGCAATGGTAATTTAGGAAGTCCGGGAAAGCATCGTCCTGCCTGCACTTTGCAATAAATCCATTCAAGCGGCCAACCATTGCAGGTGCTCCATCCGTGGTGATAGACATCAATTTGTACACTGGGAGCTGAGTTTTCCCGATAAAGTATTTAAACGACTGAAATATGTCCTCTCCTCGCGTCTGTTCTTTCATGGGCAGTACTGTTAATAGCTCTTCTTTTGCAGTCATATCACTAAACACCATACGAATGAAAATGCACATCTGGGCTGTGTCACTCACGTCTGTAGATTCGTCCAACTGCAGTGAGAAACACTCGCAATCTCTGATGTCCTTCCCAAGTTGCTGGGTTAAATCCTCAGCCATGGCTTCACAGCGCCGTGTAACTGTACTTCTTGAAAGCTGGAGAGCTTTGATCGAAGATAATATTTCCGCCTTATTTTTAAAGTCTCGGAACAATGAATCAGCTGCATCAACGAATGCCTCTTTTACCATCTCTCCGTCTTGGAAGGACTTCTTGTTCTTGACGATGATGTGACTCACCCGGAACGATGCTTCGGTGGCGGCTTTCGCTTTTGAAGTGGGTTGCATGAAAAATGACTGCTGTCCGGACAACTGGGATTTCAGTTCCTTCACTTTTCTCTTTCTCAGCTCGCTTTTCGGCGGGAAGTCGGTGTCGTATTTTCCATGAACAGTCCGGAAATGTCGCTCCACATTCCCCTTCTTCGGTATTGCAATGGTAGACTTGCAGATGAGGCAAACACACTTGGAAAATGTAATCGTGAAAAAAAGTCCTCCTCCCATTCCGTATGAAAATGATACGTTTTTTTCTTCTTACTTGGTCCAGCTACCTCACTCATTTTTATACCCTTTCTTAGGTTTGAGAGAAAAAACCGAAGACTGAAAACTGGCCGTGACTCGTGGAGCTCGTGGAGCTAGTGAGTTAGCACTTAGCGCAGTTGTTTGCTCATGCGCAGCGACCTATGACCTCAGATGTTCAGATGTCATCTGATTGGCTGCCCTGTATGTCCATCAAAGGTAACACTTTACAATAAGGGTCCCTTAATTAACGTCAGTTAATGCATTATTAAGCATTAATTAACAGTTTAATAATAGTTAAATAACCATTATTATGTATTACTTAACATTAATTAGCATATTAGTTAATGCATTAATAAACAGTTAGTTAATGCATTATTAAGCATTAATTAACAGTGTAATAATAGTTAAATAACCATTATTATGTATTACTTAACATTAATTAGCATATTAGTTAATGCATTAATAAACAGTTAATTAATGCCTACTGCTCAGTTAATTAATACATTAGTAAGCATTAATAAACGTTACATGATGTAATTATTTATCCTTATGTATGCATTACTTAGTATAAAGTAATACATTAGTTAATACATAAGTAAAACGTTAATAATGTCCCTAGTAATCATTTACTAATGGTGTTTATTTGGAGTGAATATGCATTAAGTAACAGCTACCTAATACATCTACTAATCATTCGCTAATGGTGTACATGTTTACTGGATGGGCATTATTAAACAACTATTTAGAGTCTTAAGTAATCATTTCCTAATGGTGCTGTGTATGTTATCAGGTAGCTTACCTGACCTTATGAACGGTAACCTGACATAAACCTTAATAAATGTATAGGAGTGGCTCATAACCATTACTTAACCATTAGTAAAGGCTTGCTGGACCCTTATTGTAAAGTGTAACACATTTATCCCTTAGGTAACACATTATTAATGCTTAACTGCCTCATAAGCATTACTTAACCATAATTAACCATTAGTAAATACTATTCTGGACCCTTATTGTAAAGTGTAACACATTTATCCCTTAGGTAACACATTATTAATGCTTAACTGCCTCATAAGCATTACTTAACCATAATTAACCATTAGTAAAGGCTTGCTGGACCCTTATTGTAAAGTGTAACACATGTATCCCTTAGGTCAGTGATTCTTAACCATAGGGCCGCGGCCCAACGTTGGGCCGCGAGCGCCCTCTAGAGGGCCGCAAAAAGAATTCAGTTTTGTACGTGTGGGCCGCGAGGGCCGCGGGACTGCATAGCAACTCCTCACCAAATGAGGAGAAGAAGACACTGAGCTAGCTGTACGTGTAATAGTAAGAGAAATGGTGTGTATTTACAGAAAAAAATCATTTATTTTGCACAGAGTACGTTTAGATCCGCCAGGATCAGGGATTCTACGGCATAGGCTCTGCGTCGATTTACGCAGAACCATAATTCAGGCTTAAGGCGGACGTAATTGAAGCCACAATGAGAAGGGGGAAGGGGGGCGTGATTTGCGAGTGATTGCCCGGCGGCGGCTCTGGACGGGACACCTGGGGCGGACGGGGAGACCTGGGGCTCGCAGCCGAGAAGGAGACGAGACTCCCGGGGGAGGTGGGCCGGAGAGGCGGGCCGGAGAGCCGGAGGAACCGCCCGACTGAGCGGGAGCCGACGCGTCCCCGCGGCCGCGGAGGTCGGCTGCCGCTCGGTCGGCGGGCCCCGTCGTTACTGCTGAAGATGCGTGGGCTGAAGTGTCTGCTGGACTGGACTGTTGTTGCAAAAGCATTGGAAAGTGACTGGGCTGCAGCGCGGAGTGCTGCGGGTTCGTGCCCGTCGCAGTTGATCAGGCTCGGATGAAGCCCGACACGCTGAGTCCTGACAACTGATTAATTTAATATCTTAAATAAATAAAATCTTAAAACACCCATGTTTGACTCCAGATACAGCTGTGAGGCAGCTTTCTCCACAATGGACATAATTAAAACTAAATATGAGCACCTTCTCATGTGTATGAGAACCTGACACCATCCAGACCAGATTTAAAGTCCTGACAGGAGAAGTTAGAGCTCAGTTCTCTCACTGAACGACAGAAAGTGGAGGCATAAGATTGTAAGGGGAAGAAAGACAAACTGCAAAACTGTTCAATTGCTAAGATGTGTTTATATTCATTTATTATAAAAATGTGTTGAGACAATTAACAAAGAAAATGGGAAATTCAAACTGCTGGTAGAGAAATAAAATAAGATAGCATTTGAAAAATAAAATAAAATAAATTTTATTTTTAAGAGAAAAAAATATGTGTAATTCAAGTTAAACATGTTAAGTGGCAAATATTTTTGAAATGTACTTTTTTTAATATAACAGTCAGATGCAGATGTTGATACAACTATGAGGCTACTTGAATATATACACACAAATTATATATATATATATATATATATATATATATATATATATATAAAAATATATATATATTATGATGTTATGATGCTTGAGTAAATCTTCTCTAAATGGACCTCTTAAAGTTTTAGTCGAATACCCCTGCTATACAATTTTAATATTTAATGGGCCCCGGGCCACTCTGTACTGAAAAAATTGGGCCCCAAGGTCAGAAAGGTTAAGAACCCCTGCCTTAGGTAACACATTATTAATGCTTAACAGCCTCATAAGCATTACTTAACCATAATTAACCATTAGTAAATACTATTCTGGACCCTTATTGTAAAGTGTAACACATGTATCCCTTAGGTAACACATTATTAATGCTTAACTGCCTCATAAGCATTACTTGACCATAGTTAACCATTAGTAAATTAAGCAATCACATATAAAGAAGTTTACACTTTTTATTTAAAACAAAATAAAACAGATTTTAACAGATAACATTTGTTATATGTATACAACATATACAATATATATATATATATATATATATATATATATATATATATATATATATATATATATATATATATATATATATATATATATACACACACACACACACATCTGTGATAACAGATACGTAACAACAATTCGCACAGAGGAGATCTTTGAACAAACATTATTTAGTAACATAATACAATAACACAATATGATAGGCTACCCTCTGTTTATCCTCCCTGGAAATGTCTGCTCCCTTTTGACATGATGAGCTATGAGTGGCACCAGTTCTCTCCTCCCCCTCTTCTCCACCAAGCGAAGCACTGGCTTCCCTGGATGTCTTCACCCTGGCCGCCTCCGCGTGCTTTGCACCCCCAGCATCCCGAACACCCACTTCCTCCGCTTCCAGCCCCCAGCCATCCTGCCCCTTCCATACTGTGTTTTGAGGAAAATGACAGAACAAGAAACAAGATTATTAACCTTGTGTCAGATAAATTTATAATGTTAGCAGGAATAAAGTTGACAAATCTGATTAGACAAAGTAAAATGCAAGATTTCCATGGAATGGATGATTACTATAGCCAAATTTAAGAGTTTCTATAGGAATGATTCTGTCCCATTCTGTTTTTCATCACTATAACGCATGAACATTATAAATGATGGGCTGCTGTTTCAACTTGGCTTCTGTCGATCGGCAATCCAATCGTTTCACTGCGATTGAGAAGACAATCAACAATATTTTTTTTTCTTGCCGATGTTATAAAACATACACATATGCTGCTACAGCTGTGTAGCGCCCCACCCATTGTGCTCTGGCTCAGCTGATCGACGCTCAGACAGCAGTTAGATCTTGCAGTTTTTAACTCTTTTATACACACAAAGTACAGCCAAATACCAGGCTAAAAAATACAGTATAGATCTCCACATTAGGATGGTGGACCAGAGCATGTGAGGGAAACAGAGCAGGTGAGAGTTTTCTTGCTCCTTGCTCATGATGAAGCAGCTTGGCCCCCTGCAGGGGCAGGTTGCCCAGTCCTACCTCCTGCAGGGCTTTGAACTAGGACCCAACACCTTTGGGGTAGCTTCAGCTTCCTACCCCCCGTGCAGATCCCGACACCTCGGAAGTTGGTTCAAACAGACTTGAATCACGAAAGCACCCTATGGGGTGATTTGGAGGTCTGTGACAGTCATGCCAAATGTCTGATAATGACATTTGGCCCGATTCACATCCGACTGTAAATTACTTTTTGTCTCTCGCCTGATTCGTGTATTCCTGCATCTTGTTGTATAAGAATCTGATTACAACATCACTCGAGGTCAGCATTTCTACCAGACCTCTGGTCTGTGTAGACGTGCTCACCGCCGGCTCAATAAAACCTCATAAAAAAACCACAAAGCGGACTTCTGAACTGGTTTGATAAATTCCACAACACTCACAAACCTGTCCGAAAAAGCAGCGTTGTACACTTAAACCCAAACCTGGCATCGTCAGATTCCAGTATGAGTTCTGTGTCAGATCTCTTCCCTCCCACAGTTTGAATAATAATTTAATCAATTACATACTTTTCGATAACAAACAGATTCAGCTAGAAAACAAGCTGGTTGTGGGTCAGGTATGGGTGGCCCTGGAGCTAAATTGGAGCGGGATGGAGCAGGAGCGCTGGTACAACTTTTAAAATAAAAATCCGCACCCTGCTCCCTGCTGGAGGCCGCATATTTGCACTTCGCCACCAACTTTTACTGTTGCGCTTGTATTTGGTGCCTTTTGCATCTTCAATTGGTAAATGTCTTTGACATAACATTTAAACTCTTCTTTCTAAACATATTTCTGATAATTGCACATGATTTTGTAATGTTTTACCTCAAAATTCTGATCAAAATTTACATATTGAATCTTTGAATATACTAATTAATTTTTCCACATTGGTGATGTGGTTATAACTAGTCTCGTTTCCAAACTCTAATATTTCAAAATGATTGTCTGGGGAAGTTCCACCTCAATTTTGTAAAAATAAGCGGGTGTCTGGGTGGAAACGTTTTGTGAGTTTAAAAAAAAACAGTGTTGCAAAACCAACCAACAGTCTTTTAGGGTGGGCCTTTCGTTGCTAACATTGCTGACGTTTCTGGTAAGGTGTGTGCAAAGCAGAGCTAACCAATCATTGGTTGAGGATGAAAGACTAACACAGATTTTCATTTAATTTCATTTACTTGTTCTGCCCATGGAAACATTCAAATTGTACCAAAGGAAATAGCAAACAGTTGCATCTTTATCCGTGTTCAGAAAGGAGCAGGAAAAAGAAAACTTTTATTTAACCTGCCTATTTTACCTATTTTACCTTTTCAAGGAAGCTGGTTGCAACCAGCGGTAGCACTATTACAAAATCTTGCACTAACTTCCCCAGACATTCAAGTCTTGTCCAGTCTCGACCTGAACGTTGGGCATCACAAGACTAAGTCATAATTAGCAGCCTAACAATTTGTAGCAGTTAATATAAAAAGTTACCTTTCTTTTATGTCTGAAGTGACTCATCTATCACCACGAAATGCTCCTTCCCCCAATTCTCTGTCCTTCTCTATGATGCAGCCTCTCCATCGCTGTCACGCAGACCTCCCGTTGCTTTGCCATTCTTGAAAGGGTTCTTGAGGATGCAGCAATGTTGTCCATCATGAAATCAAGCTGGCGAATAATAATAATAATAATAATAATAATAATAATAATAATAATAATAATAATAATAATAATAATAATAATAATAATAATAATAATAATAATAATAACAATAATAATACTGACCAAAAAAGTTATCCCACAATGTTAGCCAAAGTTACCTACCATTCAAATCGGTCCACAGATCCACCATCTTTTTCTTCAGCTTCATTTTGTGATGACACCGGTTGCACTTGACTTTCCATCTCAGTATTTTTTTCTTTTGGAGCCATTCAATTAGTTTGAGGTGTTTGTGTTTTTTTTTTTTTTGCCTTCTGTCAGCTCACCCAACTTGTTTGCTAACTTTAACCCACGCATGCCGTGTGCTCCTAAAATGAAACGTGCAGCTTGGTAAATGGCTATCCTGTTAAAATTACTGTCCGTCCTGCCAGAAAATTCTGCTCCTCCTACAAGGCTGTTACACCCAGGTTACACTGCGATAACTCCTGCGTTCTGGTGCGCGCTAATGCTGCGTTCATGACACCTCAGAACTCTGGGTTGAATTGAATTGAAAACTCCCATTTCTGTCTTCAAAGCGTTCCAGACATTGACATTAGACATTGTTGTGTGATGTCAGAAAACTGATTCTCCAAGAAGACTCTGAATTTCCCGATTAGGAGCACCAATATTAGGCCTTAGTTAAAAGCCTTAGTTCCGAATTGGCCTGAACGCCGCACGCCGCACTTTTTTCTTTGCGCGCACTGACCGCGGCCCCAGCTACAGAAGCGTCTTGATGGATGAGCTCGGAGTCTCACCTCGCAGGACCAGGCTAACCACACACAAGAAAAAAGCGGAAAAGGGAAATTCATCTGGAAAACATGGTAAGATTAATCTAACTACGTTAAACTGTTAGCTCTTAATGTTAACTTTATGACACTTTTTTTTGAAAAGTTCACAATTCGAGTTGTCATAACAAATACACCATTCTGACAAAATGTAAACTTTTCAAAAAGATGCTGCATATTTGACTCAGTAACACTTGAATAATGGAGAAGAAGAAGTTTACGTCGGTAAATTTGAAAGACTGACTTCTCAGTCATGTAACTGAAAGGGTGTGTGTAGAAGCTAATACACCTCGTGAAGGCTGACACTTTTTTAAACGAAAGACCCCAACTAAACACGGAGCGGGATGGATGAGACGTCACTGAAACTTGATGTGATGAAGCTCTGCTGCCCCTGCTAGTTTTGGGGGTCACCAGACATAAAACCTGTTTTCTCTGTATTTTGAAGGTAGAGGCTTAGATTTATTAGGAATTCGTCTGAAAAAAATTATAATAGGTAAGAATTACAGTACATAAAAAATATGTGGTTATAATGGGAGTCAATGGGGCAAATTTGGACATGAAGGTAAAGAGTGTAAGTTTTTTTAAATGAACAATCATTGTTCCAAAAATAATAATGCATCAAAATAAATGTTATCAATTATTGACAGTCAATGCTGTAATATATTTCACTTTGAACCTAATTTTTGAAAATATTGCATATTTTGTGATTTTTCTATTGAAAAAATCAGGAGTTGTAAAAATAATGTTTAAAGATTATAATTAACTTTATATCTATGGCCAGGTCTGAAGTTGTTGAAAAGATTTTATGTGGTGAAAGTGAAAATAAATATGTATTACATTTTTATTGCACTTTTATGAGATGGTAGTCAATGAGGACTATGGGTAAAAAGTGTATATTAATTTTAAGGGATGCTCGAGGGTTAAAGAATGATGGGTGTGTACACTGTGGGTGCGAAAGTTGTGTCATAGCTGTGTTTGTTGTTGTAGGTGTTTGTATACAATAAGCAATCAAACTGATGTAATCAACTATCAATCCTTGCATCCATAGCTTTGACATGTCTCAAGGAGGCTCAACAGTCCAGAAGAGAAGACAGTGATGATGAAGCGATGAGGGGATCTGAGATGCAGCATGACAGTGAAGACGACAGTGAGGATGACTCTGAATCCAGCTCTGAATCCAGCTCTGACAGGATAAGGAGAAAAAGGCGAAGAAAAGCAAACATCGCTCTCGCCTGCGGGGTATGTGAAACGTATTTCTTGGCTGGCTTGAGCTGTATGTGTCTGTTGTCCCTACAAGTAGATCAATCTCTCATGACAAGCTGACAGGGCTTGAAATTAACTTTTTGACTTACTAGCCAAGTGGCTAGTAGATGAAAAAAGTTATTAGCCAACCAGATTTTTTACTAGCCAAAACCAAAACGTTGCTTTACTTTTGTATTTCGACATCATTTGTATATAGCAGTCATCGTAGTACCATATTACATCAATCCTGTTTTTCTATACGCTACAATTATCATTCAGTAGTGTACTACTATACTATTGGTGGAAAATGAGATTGCATGATGTGTTCTTGTATAATTTAATTTCAGTAGTTGCCTACTTAATTGTAAATCTAACATTTATGGAAGAATATATAGCATTACACCTTCAAAGTAACACTTTGATCCTGTCCTGTCTGTATATTCTATAATGCAGCAGGTGTATTGTATAAATAATGTGTTTATTCTGGGCTGGATAAAAATGTCCAAATGAGAACGAACAAGTGAATTTAAAAACAAGCAGCCTTTTTATTATTAGCTCGAAAGTGTCTTATTAAGACTACAACAACCAACCTAGCCTGTCTTAAGACAACCACAAGACAACAGCTAAACCATTTAAGGAACTATACAGTGTGCCCCCTGCTGGTCAAACTGAGACATTGCATTGGTCCATTTTCTCCAGTTGTTCTTCAGAGTGTTTACTATTCATTCTTCAGAGTCAGACTCAGACGGTTCACCCGGAGTTGACATCAAGAATAAAAAATAAAAAGGTGCAATGGTGCGCACAGTATTGGGTGTCAGATTAATCAAAGTTTGAATTAAGTTTAGTTCTTATGAGTATCAGAATCAAGTCAAGTCAGAGAGGTTGGTCAACTGAACCATTGTCTTTAGACGCATCTGTTCCAAGACCCCCATCACATGCTCTAAACAGATAAACTTCCTTGGAGAGACTCAGGGGGGTCGTCTGACAGCCGTCTCATTGTCTTTAAGGGTTTAAGACCATCTCATGACAACAAAACCCCCTTGACCAATTCTAAAAGGATGTATGTTGCTCTGCACACCACAGATAAGTTACTTACTAACTGAAAAGTCATAAGGTGTGACTTTTCAACTATCATCTGATACCATGTCTGTGTGACCATCTGTTTCCTGTTTTTGTCAATTGACCATCTATACATTCACTGTTCCAAATATGGTCAAGTTTCCTGTCAGTTTTACCAAATAAATAGCTTCCTGCAAAGGAGGGTCTTTGGGAAGCATTTGCTGTCAGGGGGCTGCCTCTGTCAGTATTGCTTTCCCCTCCTGCAGGAGCGCCTGAAAAATCATTCCTAGTCTCTGGTGTCTTTTTCTAAGTTAATTAATGTATGTTGATGACTTTTAAACCTAACATTTTGGTGCCGAAAGACCCGGAATCTCTCGAGCTGTGACAATTGGGGTGGCGTAGGATTCAACGGGCCATCTAATCTGTCGACAGCCGTTCCCGACTTCAGGGACGGGGCCAGGTTGATCTTGCGCTGTTCCGGAGTCCAGACGACGAGATTCCCGAGCCAGGGGAAGGCACTAGGAGACTAGGTGAGAGACCTCTTTTGAGTGAAATTTCTGTGTATACTAACAAGTGGTTAGCGAAAACGGTGTTTGGCGGCGGGTCGGGGACCCGATTTTTATAGAAGGCATAGGGGCCTCTAAAAATACTGCCTAAGAGCAGTGCGTAAGACCAACACCTAACTCGGTCGGGGACAGGCTTTTGAAGTCAGGGGACTTTAAAAGTACAGAATAACGAGGAGGAGGTTTCTTAGGAATGATTTTTAATGGTTTTGTTTTATGTTCGTCCTGTCTAATGTTTGTCTGATGTTTATGACAGTCTGTTGTCTGTTCAATGTTTGGAGTTTCCAAAATTGAGGGGAAAAATTTAAGTTGTTCACTAAATATCAGGCTAAAACCAAACTGTTAAAAAAGGAAACTTGTGTCCTGAGAGAAACTTAAGAAAGAAAATAACTGACGAAAAATAGCAGAGGCGTGGTTAAGCTGAAAATTTATGCTTAAAGAATCTCAAAAGATGCTTAATTGATGGGGAGACATCCTCAAACTTAAGAAAATGGAGACAAATCTTGCAAAATAATAATATAGGGAACTTAAAAAGAAGTAAATGGACTAATTTAGGACTAAAAGAAAAAGGTAAAGAAAGCTCATGAGGTTGGGGAGAAGTGGGGGCTGCAGCAGGGTGTGACTCTGTGTCTGTGTGACAAGCTGCAGCTCTCTGTGTGTGTGTGTATGTGAGAGACACTGTTAGTGTGTGTGTGTATTAATGACACGTTGTAAACAGCTGAAAGTTTCTGTCATTTTAAGAGAAAAAGAAATATGATTCTATTGACCTCATAGTTGTGCGCTAAAATGAGAAATTGAATAAAGACAGAAAGGTGAGATACGTAAAAGTCCTCATTCAGATCGTGATCTGCTTGAGCAGATTTTATGGTGCTTGGAGATGCAGCCTCCAATAGAGAGAGGAGGGGCTGTTTGGGTCTGCCTGTAGCACAAAATATTAGTTAGGGGTTGAATAGAAGAAACATGTTAGAATATGTTTGGATATTATAAGATAATATGTTAAGAGGTAAAACGTTTAAATTCGTATGAGCTTCTCTGTCGAATGTTTTGTTAAAATGATAACGACTGCAGCTGTGTGTCTGTGTGTGTGTGAAAGCATGCTCCGGTTTACGAGCGGCTGCAGGCTGAGAAGTGAGCTCTCCTTTTGGAGGAGACATACAAATGGAGAAATATAGTTTGTTCTATCATTCTAAGCCTGAATGAAGGCATAGAATCATAGAAGTTTCAAATTGGGTTAATTCATCATTCAATTTGCAGATTACTTTTGTAATACTGTATTTGACTCGGATTGTATGCAGGAGTAACAAACCCGTTGTACAATCTTTTTAGAAAAGAAGAACTCTGAGTGCATACTAGCCTATTCACGCTGAAAATGTATACATTTGTGATCAGTGTTGCTACCATTTAGTTTGGGAGTTCATCTGAAATGCACCAATTGAGTTTGGTTAGTGTAGTTTGAGGAGAAGTAATTTACACATTTGCAGTGATACACAAACCCACATGCAGATGATCTGAAGTGTGTGTTTAATGTTAGTGGGTTTTTGTCTATGTGTAGTTTACACATGGGGATTTATCCCACAATTTTCTTAAGACTTCTATGAGTCTTCATAAGAAGAGCATGCATTTGCGTTGCAGCATGCAAACAGAAGATTAGGAATCTCCTGAAGACTATATGATTTATCTGGAGACAATTTTTCTGACAATTTTATGACAATTTTCTAGCATTTCTTTTGATTTGGGGAAAATAGAGCTCAACAACAGTTGAGAAGACATTATTTGATAGAATGCTCCTTTAAGTCCGATGTTTTGTGACTATGACTTATTGTTTATATATATATATAAGTTCACTGAAGACTACTGTTTACGTTGCAGGAGAGTTGCTGCACTGACAGTTTTTATGTGGTGATATTTTAATAAGACCATAACCCACTTGGGTTGAAATAAGAACGTTTTTCAATGAGAAATTCTGTAGTCTAATCTACGGTGGGAGACAGAGTTTAAAAGGTTTTTTGCCCCTTCTAATCTGGTGATGGGAGGGGGGATTTGAAGGACATAGAGTCCTCTTGTCCCTAGAGCGTCAGACCTGCAGACTTGCCAGGGTGCGAAGGTCAAGAAGTGGGAGGGCCACTTATTTGGGGAGCCTGACTCTGGCAGCTGACCCTTCCAGGGAAAGGTCAACAAGGAGGGGGTCTGATGACACGAAACCCCCACCCCTGTCGGCATGCAAAATAATGCTGTGAAGCAGACCAGTGCTTCCAAGGAATCTGTTCCCCCTGGTGGCTAAGTTGAGCCATAGGGAGTTTCTATGGCTCAACAGGAGGGAGTGGGAGTATGTAGGGGTACATATGATACATCATGAGGATTAAATACTAAATACCCTTTAAAAAATTTTTAGTAGGAGTTTTCCGACATGTTGCAGATACAACATGAAAGGACCTATCCATTTGAAGTTGTTCATATGGATTTCATTCTTGGAGTGAACTAATGGCTGTTAAGTTAAGGCTCAAGAAAGCCATGGCCTGAATGATGGCCATTAGTCGAACTGTACATGAGAATCGTCTTCTTGTACGCTGCTGTTTTCTTCCTCTCCCTCTCCTAATGCAGGAACTGCTGAAACTGGGTAACCGGATCCTGAGTCGAGTGGTGAAACGTCATCACCCGTCAGGACGGGCCCTTTTGCTGTCCAAATCAGGACACCGACAGCACCGGCAGCAGTAAAGGCTGCTGAACGATCTACTGCGTTCACCAGTTGCAGTGAAAGCTAGCAGAGAAATTCCAGGCTTGAGTAGTGCGGGAAGTCGGGCGGTACTCGAACCTTTGCCCGCCGAAGAAATCAACTGATGCCTACTCGCCAGCCCAGCCTGAAGATGACTAGCCAAACTGACTTGCGACAACAAACTAGGAGAAGAGTCCGAGGAATGGAAGAGACTTTTTCATTACTGAGTCATGCTGACATAATGACTGAGATTACGATTCCGATTCCGACTATTACTCAGTACGTACACATGCAGCGATTCAAGCTGGTTGCAGATCTGATCAGATAATGACATGCAGAAGATTGGATCAACTTGTCTGAGTACACATGCTGTTCTGAGATCAGACTGAATCAGATTGAATAAGCCAGTGTAACCAGAGCATGGCTGACTCCGTGACGCTAGGTGGCGCTGTACCCAAGGTAACCATGGTAACCATTTCAACAAAGAGCCACTTCCGGTTGACCTCTGCTTAACAACAACAAGGAAAGGAAAAAGTGAATTCTCACTGCTTTCCTATTAATAATCTGTCTAAAACAGCCTTTCTCAACCTTTTTTCAGTCATGACACCTTTCAAAAGTGAATAAAATCTCACGACACCCCAGAGTAAAATATAATTAAAAACCGCGCTGCATCGCTCTGACTGTAAATGCGAATCTTACACCGTGTCCACACTGCATGCGACGCGAGCGAGCGTCAGCGTCAAAAACAGTTCCATTGCTTTATGTTTTATTTGCACTGTCTATACTGGTTGCGAGCGACGCGGCGCGCCGTTTTGAGCTGGACTTTTGTCGCACGCCCTGCTTCTATTTTCTTCCTGTCGGTCGCGTTGAAAGCCGGTTGAAAGTTGGAAAAAAAAGGTGAAAGCGCTGTAGGAAACAGTCATTTCAATACAAGAACCTCAATAAAGTGGCAGCTGCTGGAGGGAGATCGCCAGGCTGGAAGGTTCTGATAAAATAATAAGATATAGCCTAACAAGAATCTTATCTTAATCTTATTTGGGCTTAATTTGTGCCGGATCCAACAAGATCTGGTACCTATTTGATCATTTCTCGTGTCCTCTGCTTTTCCCCACATCCCAGTAATGATGTGACATGTTTGCTGCATTTAACACCACAAACACGCCGCTCACTCCAGCTGTTCGCTGTTTCATTGCGTCACCTCACGCCGTTATTTTGTTGTTTTTTTCCCCACTTTGGTCGGACGGTAGACCTGCTTATATTTTCTTCCTGCCGCCTGCGTTGAAAGCGCTGTAGGAAACAGTCATGGATGAGGACGGCTGATCCAGTTAGTTGAAATGAGAAGTTATCTCTATGATTCCTCCTCATTTCACTACAAAAACCTCAATAAAGTGGCAGCTGCTGGAGGGAGATCACCAGAGAGCTGGCAAAGGGAGCGCACGGGCGGTTGGTGGGGAGAATAAAAGGAGAGTCTCGGGCGGGTGAATAAAGGCAGATTTATGGTTCCGCGTAAAATCGACGGCGTACCCTACGGCGTAGGATACGCGGCGACGTGCACCGTTCGGTGAGTGCGCCGCGTACCCTACGCCATAAGGTCTGCGTTGGTTAACGCAGAACCATAAATCAGCCTTAAGGCTGCAGGCGGCGTGTGAGCAACGGATAAGAGGGAGAATAGTTTCTCCAGGAGTGGAAGCAACGCCGGGCCAGTTATGCCACAGTTTGCAGATGGATTGTTGATGCGTGGGCTAACGTGTTTGCTGGGACTATTTTGCGAGCTTTTGCAAAAGCGTGCATTTCCGAGGCGCCGCACGGCACGGAACGTGACTCTGACAGCGAGGAGTTCGGACTGGCACAGCTGATTTAGCGGAGCTCTTTAATGCAGAAACAGAGGATGAGACTTAATGGGTTTGATTAATGTAAAAACTGAAATAAAGTAGCCTACAATCAAACAAAGTTTTGCTCCCGCTGTATTTTTTAAATAGCACGCTTGTGTGCGTGTGTGTGTGTGTGTGTGTTCTTGTGTGTGTGTTCTTGTGTGTGTGCCTTTTCGGTCGGTGCGCCGTGTGTGTTTCATATACAGAAATGACACAAGACTGAGGCCTTTCCACACGGCGCCCGTATGGTCGCGAAAATACAGTATTTATATATGAAATGTCAGAATAGGAAATATTTTGACGACACCCCTGAAGCAGTCAAACGACACCCCAGGGTGCTACTGAGCAGCGTCACGTCGTCTCCTTTCACTTCCAGGTGAATCCCCTCCCCCTTAATTAATGTATGTTGATGACTTTTAAACCTAACATTGGGAATCTCAATTTGATTTATAAATGGCACAAAAGTTGGGAATCTCGATTTTTCTAACTAGCCAAGTGGCAAGAAAATCTGTCTCGCCACTTGAGGAATTTGGGTCGCAAATGGCAAGTGGCGAGTGCTAAATTCAAGCCCTGCACGCTGATAGAGGGATGTACCAGAAGGACCAGTACGGTCCAAATGAATGTTAATTTCCAAAAATGATTCACCCCAAATGTGTCCATTTTTATTTAGCATTTTCCCCTCTTTTTCTCCCAATTTAGCCTTGATAATTCCCTGTGTGTGTCATGGTGTTTCCATGTACCTTGGTGAAGTTGTGCCAGAAAATCCTTCTACACTGTGTTGAGGTGTCACATATGGGATTAGTGTGTCTCGCGGCACATTGAACATTAACAGTAAAATACAATGATTTGTTTTTTTCTTCTCATCAATCTCATGATTCAAATGATACATTCCTTCTTGTTCTTGTGTGTTTATAGTAGTTGGAGGACCAGGTGATGTGATGAAGAGGTACAAGGAAGTCCTTGCCATTTTCCAGACGGGGAAGAATATGGCCAAATCCTTCGAGAAGTATGGAGTAGACAGACTTACTATTGTGAGGACTGCAGCGATTGCCGAGCTCGCAATAGCTGCTCCAGAAGAATATGATCAGGTGGAGAAGGGGGAGACGGTGGCAGACTTTGCTAAAAGATGCAAGGAGGTTATAAAGGCCACTAAAGTCATTTCTGCTACAATACATAAAATGAAGGATGATGAAATTATGCCAGCCTATCATACTGTGTTATTGTATTATGTTACTAAATAATGTTTGTTCAAAGCTCTCCTCTGTGTGAATTGTTGTTACGTATCTGTTATCACAGATGTGTATATATATGTGTATATATATATATATATATATATATATATATATATATATATATATATATATATATATATATATATACATACATACATACATACATACATACATATATATATATATATATATATACATATATATATATGTATATATATATGTATAAGATGTATACATATAACAAATGTTATCTGTTATCTGTTTTATTTTGTTTTAAATAAAAAGTGTAAACTTCTTTATATGTGATTGCTTAATTTACTAATGGTTAACTATGGTCAAGTAATGCTTATGAGGCAGTTAAGCATTAATAATGTGTTACCTAAGGGATACATGTGTTACACTTTACAATAAGGGTCCAGAATAGTATTTACTAATGGTTAATTATGGTTAAGTAATGCTTATGAGGCTGTTAAGCATTAATAATGTGTTACCTAAGGGATAAATGTGTTACACTTTACAATAAGGGTCCAGCAAGCCTTTACTAATGATTAATTATGGTTAAGTAATGCTTATGAGGCAGTTAAACATTAATAATGTGTTACCTAAGGGATAAATGTGTTACACTTTACAATAAGGGTCCAGAATAGTATTTACTAATGGTTAATTATGGTTAAGTAATGCTTATGAGGCAGTTAAACATTAATAATGTGTTACCTAAGGGATAAATGTGTTACACTTTACAATAAGGGTCCAGCAAGCCTTTACTAATGGTTAAGTAATGGTTATGAGCCACTCCTATACATTTATTAAGGTTTATGTCAGGTTACCGTTCATAAGGTCAGGTAAGCTACCTGATAACATACACAGCACCATTAGGAAATGATTACTTAAGACTCTAAATAGTTGTTTAATAATGCCCATCCAGTAAACATGTACACCATTAGCGAATGATTAGTAGATGTATTAGGTAGCTGTTACTTAATGCATATTCACTCCAAATAAACACCATTAGTAAATGATTACTAGGGACATTATTAACGTTTTACTTATGTATTAACTAATGTATTACTTTATACTAAGTAATGCATACATAAGGATAAATAATTACATCATGTAACGTTTATTAATGCTTACTAATGTATTAATTAACTCTGAGCAGTAGGCATTAATTAACTGTTTATTAATGCATTAACTAATATGCTAATTAATGTTAAGTAATACATAATAATGGTTATTTAACTATTATTACACTGTTAATTAATGCTTAATAATGCATTAACTAACTGTTTATTAATGCATTAACTAATATGCTAATTAATGTTAAGTAATACATAATAATGGTTATTTAACTATTATTAAACTGTTAATTAATGCTTAATAATGCATTAACTAACGTTAATTAAGGGACCCTTATTGTAAAGTGTTACCCAATCAAAAGACGGGATCGATGATAGGTTGACGTCAATTTTTTTAATGTCACGCGATCTACCAATAATACCTTTGCGATCAACTGGTAGATCACGATCGACGTATTGAGCACCCCCGATCTACAGGTTTGGAATGCTTGCGGAGGGGGGAAATATTCGGTTTTAAAAATACCCGGCTACGTGTGGACGGGGTCTAAGATCCGTTTACACCGTGTAACTGAATGCGAGCGTCTGACTATCACGTGTGACATCGGCCGCTCTCTGTCCCCGCTGAAACCGTTAAACTCGCGGCCAGTTAGGACAGTCAATACAAAAAAAATAAAGCAATGGATTTTATTTTGTCGCAGAAGCTCCCTGGCATGGGACATGTAGCCGGCTGCTCTTCTCCCCGGAGCAAGGCTTATTTTCCTCCCCTGCTACACGTCATTCAAGCAGCCAATCAGCACAGAGCCTCATTATCATAGCCCCCCCTTCCCTTAGAATGAAGCACAGAAAAAGGGGTTAGAAGCGGTAAAACTATAGACATGGCTCACAGGCTGAATTTCTGATTTATGTAGAAAAAACAAGCTTTAGATTGTTTTTAAGACATTCAAGGCCTGTTTAAAATATACATTAAATGCCATAATATGTCCCCTTTAAAAATAGAGCGGGAACAAAACTTAGTTTGATTGTACTTTATTTAAGATATTACATTAATCAGTTGTCAGAGGACTCAGCGCGTCAGGTTTCATCCGAGCCTGATCAGCTGAGACGGGCAGGAGCCCGCAGCTCTCTGGCTGTGAAGCAGCCGAGTGTTTCCGATGCTTTTGAGAAAGCCCGAACAACAGTCCAGTCCAGCAGACACGTCAGCCCATGCATCTACATGTACAATCCTTCAGCAGTAACGACGGAGCCCGCAAGCCCGAGCGGCACCGACCTCCCCGGCCCCGGGGACGCGTCGGGATAAATGATCACGCCGCGCTCTCTCGCTCTGGGCGCAGACCCAAGTAATCGATCCCTGATCCTGGCAGATCTAAACCTACTCTGTGCAAAATGAAGGATTTACTCTGTAAATACACACCATTTCTCTTACTATTACACGTACAGCTAGCTGATTGTCTTCTCCTCATTTGGTCGGGAGTTGCTATGCAGTCCCGCGGCCCACATGTACAAAACTTAATTTTTTTTTCGGCCCACTAGGTGGCGCTCGCGGCCCAAGTGTGGGCCGCGGCCCTATGGTTAAGAATCACTGTTCTAGACTAGATTACTGTAATGTGTTGTTAGCAGGATGTCCAAGTAATTTGCTGAATAGGCTCCAGCTGATCCAGAATGCAGCAGCACGAGTGCTGACAGGAATCAGCAGGAGAGACCACGTCTCTCCAGTGTTAGCGTCGCTCCATTGGTTACCCGTAAAATTCAGAATCCAACTTAAAATTTTATTACTTGCGTATAAAGCCCAAAACGGCTTAGCTCCGCATTATTTGCAAGACCTGATAGTGCCTTATGTTCCTGGCAGAGCTCTCCGCTCTCAGAGTGCAGGTTTACTCGTAGTTCCTAGAGCATCTAAATGTAGATTTGGAGGGCGGGCGTTCTGCTATCAGGCACCATTACTATGGAACCAACTTCCAATCTGGGTTAAGGAGGCTGACACCACCTCCACCTTTAAAACTAAACTTAACACCTTTCTGTTTAGTAAAGCCTATAGTTAGTGTTTAGTAAACCTCTAGCTGGTGTTGGTAAATCTCTAGGTAGTGTAAACTCTAGTGTGTTAGAGTCGCTCCTGTAGTTTCTTGTGCTGCCCCCCCCCCCCCCCCCCTTTCCGCAGGCCAGCTGCGTGCTGGCCTGCGGTCCCCACCCCTGGTCATCCCGCTGCTGCTTCCACCTGCCTGCTGTGCTGTTGCCGTCCCTGACCCACCAGTCTTGCCCGCGGCAGGAGGGTCCCCCCTTATGAGCCTGGTCCTGGTCCAGGTTTCTTCCTCCTAAAGGGGAGTTTTTCTTGCCACTGTTTGGCTTAAGGTTTTTCTCCCACTAGGGGAGTTTTTACCTGCCATTGTTTATGTAATAATGGCTCGGGGGGTCATGTTCTGGGTCTCTGGAAAGCGTCTAGAAACAACTTTTGTTGGATTAGACGCTGTATAAATAAAATTGAATTGAATTGAATTGAATTGAATTGAATTGAACTTCCTTTTATTATTTCTTTCCTACAAAAGGAAATGAAATGCTAAGTATTTATCAATGGAAACTGATCGACCAAATAAACTACTTCATCATCATCATGCTCACGTAATGCAAGTGAATGTGTTCATGTGGGCTTCAGAGTGATTATCCCTGGTTTTAATGTACGTCAACGTTTTTCTTTGTCATAAGGGTTTATTTTTAAGTCCATATTTGCCTTTTTTCCCCCTTTTTGTCTTTTTGTCTTTTCTTTGAAAGTAAAAAAATATATTGCACTGTTTTGTACTGGCCAGTGTCCTAAAGTGAATACATTCTTAATAAAAAAAAAATGTACCTAAGTTACAGCCTCGAGTTTGTTTGTTTTTTCTTCCTCCTCCTGGGTTTTTCCCAGAGGAGAAAAAGTATTCACATTCATTACTCAGGTAGAAGTATAGATACTAGAGTTTAAAAATACTCCTGTACAAGTTGAAGTATCAACTCAAGTTTTTTACTCAAGTAAAAGTATAAAAGTACTGGTTTCAAAACTACTTAAAGTATAAAAGTAAAAGTAATGTAAGGGGGAAAAAAGCCATTAAGGACAAAAGCCATTGAAAATGAATGTATCTTACTATAATGTAAATATATTAAAGAAGCATATATGTGTACTATTGAGCATTAACATGTGTTTCAGAGAGCAGGAGATATGATGACTAGTTGCCTATAAGTATTGTTATGGTGCAAAAAGTCAAACTTCATGTTCATGTTATCATTTATCCTAACCTTTATTGGAATGTACATCCAAGTTTAGTTGCAGGAATCTGAGGGAACGGATGTAAGAACAAAACTGGACAAGAACATCTGAAACAACCACAACCAAATTCACTCTATCTGGATGGAGCAATTTAACTGGATAGTTTTTATTAAAGGCCAAAATGAAATAGAGTAACAAGGCTGTTTTTAAAATGTAAGGAGTAAAAAGTAAAAAGTCGTCTGAAAAATAATTACTCCAGTGAAGTATAGATAACCAAAATTTCTACTTAAGTAAGGTAACAAAGTATTTGTACTTTGCTACTTGACACCTGTGGTATTTCCCGAGTATTTTGTTTGTTGGAGTTAGTTGTTGTGTAAAGTGCGTGGGGTGTATCTGAGAACGGTGAGAATGATTGTCCGGTTTGTCCGGGTTGTGGTTGTCTGTATATGTTCCGTGTTTGTGCTGATCAGCCTGTTTGCTGATTCCTCTTGGCTCTCTGTCCCCGTGCCCACACACAGCTCTCGCTGGCAGCCGGGCGCACGGGCAGCGCGGTGTGTGCCAACACAGCCGCCTATTGAGAGGCAGCGTTACGGACACAATGTGAGCGACAGACTTGCTGTATCAACAGCTCCCCCTTTTCTGCTGTTGTGGCCAGAAATAAACCATAAATACCCCCCCCAGCCCTGTCACAACCCTCTAATGGCTCAACCCCATCAAACAAGTGGTACAGAAACAGAAGAAGGGCGCTACCACTTCTTAGCAGGCATACCCAGGTAAAAGCCTCATGCTGGATCTAGGGAAAGAATAACAGGTGTAATAACTGATGTGCAATGGAGTTACTGTGCCAGATTTGGAGATTTGACTCACTGTGGATTGTAATGGAGCCTTGTAAAGGAGTTATAGCAGTAAATTAGGCAAATCAATGTTATGTTCTGTAAAGATTTACATTTATTTTCTGGGGAGAGATAGAAAATTGCAACTTGAGCTTTTCTCTTGTTTGTGTATATATCTGATCTATATATCTGTCTGCTGGATGGTGCTTTGTTTAAAAAGTGGAGGAGCAGAGGACCAGGAGGATGTCGGAGCAGCAGAGCGCCCCGGAGCAGTTGGCTGCCGGGAAGAGCCAGGGTGGAGCCGGAGCCACGTATAAGGTACAGAAACCACCGCTCAGAGAGGCGGAAACAACTCCTCTGTCTTATATTTACGCTTGCATATACATTCACTCACTTAAAAAATAAATGTTATTAAGTTTGTCACTTCTTCATCTCAGTGATTAGTGTTTTTCTGTGGGCAAACTCTCCGCCTGAATCGTCCCCATGTGCCGCTCAAGTGAAGGCGGAATGGCAACATTCTCAAGAGTACATAAATGAGGGGCTGATCTCTCTCTCTTTCTCTTTCTCTTTCTCTGTGTGATCCAGGTTATGGCTTTTGAGTTTGAAAACTTCCAGGGCTGCAAGACGGAGTTTTCCGCAGAGTGCAAAGATGTGACGGAGAAGGGACTGGAGAAGGTCGGCTCTTTGATCGTCGAGTCGGGGCCGTAAGTGACGCTTCGTTCAGTCTCTCAGAAAGTGGTTTGTTGTGTGAGCTGGGTGTGCTTGTGAAGTAAAAACTCTTCCTCCTCCTCTCTCTCAGCTGGGTGGGCTACGACCGCCACGGGTTCACGGGGGAGCAGTTTGTTCTGGAGAAGGGCGAGTACCCGCGCTGGGACACCTGGACCAACAGTCAGAGCAGCTACTCCCTCTTGTCTCTAAGACCACTCAAAGTGGTGGGTAGTTGTGTCGAAATGCAAAAACTCGCTGTTTAGTAGCTGCACAGAAGCTGTGAATTACAGTAAATGCACTCACTACGAAGTCCAGACCTGATCTGACATTGCTAAAATAGCTAAAATAAATGATTTCTTTACATTAACGTCGGCTGGGGGAAATTGGAAGGCCTTGGAGATACCTAGGTTTTTGTTTCTCCTTTACAGGACAGTGCCGAGCACAAGCTACACCTGTTTGAGAACCCAGGGTTTACCGGCAGAAAGATGGAGATCGTTGATGATGACGTGCCAAGTTTGTGGGGCCATGGTTTTCAGGACCGCGTAGCGAGTGTAAAAGCCCTTAATGGAACGTGAGTGTTCAATTTTTACCACATTTTACTGTCAAAGCCTCTGTGTAACGAGAGTCTGACGAGAGAGTCATGGGCGTGCATGTTTCTCCTCTTCTTCCAGGTGGGTCGGCTACATGTACCCGGGCTACAGGGGTCGCCAGTTTATCTTCGAGCGAGGAGATTTCAAGCATTGGAACGACTGGGAGGCCCCGGCTCCCCAGATCCAATCTGTCCGACGTGTGCGGGACATGCAGTGGCACAAGAGGGGCTGTTTCATCGTCCCCGACCCCGCTCCCGCTCCCGCCCCCGCCCCCGGCCCAGACCCCGACCCCGCCCCGGTTCCTCCCGCTCCTCCCGCTGCCGCCGGAGCCAGCTGAGCAGGGCCCGACCCCCGACCCCCCGCCGGCCCCCCAACCCCACGCTGTCCACACCGCCCGCTCGCTGCCTAAACCTAACCGTGGCAAACGCTGCAAGTGCCCAGCGACAGGTGCCATGTGTGTTTCAGTGGCGAATAAAAGTTGTTTGATCTGGAGTTTGTTGGTGGTGTCGTACTTGTGCATCGAGGTGGATAATGGCGTTCTTAGCAAATACTTAAGATTTGGAGAAAATACCCAAACAGAGCCGTAAAACCAGCGTCCTCTCGGCACATTTGGCAGACAATTTTTCCTCAAGAAAAACTGCTGATGTGTTTTGAGCTGCATTTCATTTTGAATCATGTGTGGTGCTTTCAGACTGTGTTTTCCTATCGTAATTAGACCGCTCAAAGTCTCACCCAGCATGAGAAACACATTGATTTAGCAAAATATGTAAATATGCATCTCCTTGACAGCAGTGGAAAATATGTCTTGCTGTATGTATGCTTGCTATTAAAAGAGTGCAACGCATCCCTCTCCATAGTCGTCATTGTGCATTTCATCACGTATAGCCTCTAGATCAGAGGTCGGCAACCCAAAATGTTGAAAGAGCCATATTGGACCAAAAACACAAAAAACAAATATATCTGGAGCCGCAAAAGATGAAAAGTCTTGTATAAGCCTTAGAATGAAGACAACACATGCTGCATGTAGATATATTAGTTATAACTGGGAGAAGATTTTTATTTTTCATTATACACATCGAAAACAATTTTCGAAATGTCGATAAAAAAGTTGAAATGTCGAGAAAAAAGTCAAAATGTCGAGATTAAAAAGGAAAGGAAAAGGAAGAAAAAAGAAAAAAAGAAAAAAAGGAAAAAAGAAGAAAAAAAGAGAAAAAAGGAAAAAAAAGAGAAATTAAGTAAAAAAAGAAAAAGAGAAATTAAGTAAAAAAAAGAAAAAGAGAAGAAAAAAAGGAGAAAAAAAAGAGCCGCGGGTCGCCGACCCCCGCTCTAGGTAAACTTTTGGGAACTAAATATTTTAATAAATATCTTTATATCTCACACAACACACTGAAATGAGTCCAGTTGGCTGATCTTTCCCTGGCCTGGGGACCAGTTGGGGGTTAAGGGTCCAGGACACATGGACTTGAGCCACTCCCCTTGTGTGACACAATAAATAATAATCCTGTGCAAATACTGAAATTCCCCTTTGTATTTCACTATTACATCATGGTGCGAGGATAGTAATCACAGTTTATCACAACATTATAACGGACTTTATGTGGAGACATAAAAGTACCTTAGCACCCCTGAGGAGCATTTCTCTGATGAACATTCAGCAGAAAAAAGGAAACATGAGGTTTATCTGTGATGTTTTTACCCTCCAGTTATATGGACAACTTCACAAACTGCTTGTGATGCATTTGTAGAATTGCTCTATATTTTCTGCTTTTCTTGGGCTGCAGTTCATAAACCTGAATCTGAGCTATATCGCTTTTGACACCCCAAAAATTATCCAGAGAAAAGTAATAGGTTTAAAAAGCTTACATTTTCTTTTACAAAAAAAAACCCCAAAACCAAAATCAAATGTCAGCTTTGAAGTGAAAAAGGTGCATTTTCTGAAATAACTCTGTTCCGCTACACTCTTTCCCCTCCGAACTGCTGGGAAGTGAAATACTAAACACATCGCTTCAAAGAAAAAAAAGAAACGGCTAGAATAATTAAATAGCAGTCGCTAACTCTTCTGAGTCTACTGAATAGAAAAAGCCATCAAAATAAAACGGTGACCTCTGGGAAATTCAGGTTCGGCTGAAAACAAAGCACTCACCGTTTCCCGGGCTGGACTGAAGTCAATGTTTCCCTGCAGGTTTTCATTTCACCTGCTACAGCTGCACATTCTGCTCCTCCGTGGTCTTTCCTTGTGTTTTCAAAAACACCAGTTTCCTCTGGAGACGTCATCATTGTTCAGTGTTGATATGTTTGAATATTACAAGTTATTGCATTATCACTTGGCAGGTCATGCCTTTTCTGACACTGCTGCCGTGTGAAAGAAGAGAGTCAATTCATCATACTTGCCCTTCTTTTTGTTGCTTTCAACATCAATATTCAAGATAAGAATTGTACTAAAGAAATAATGTGGAAAAAGGCAGCCTGAATTCAAAAGCTGTGGCTCCCGTTCTGGGCCTGGACACACGAGGAACTAGAAGTAAACCTGCCCTCCGTGCATGAAGAGTTCCTGTAGGTCAAAACGGAACAACGTAGAATGTAGTCAGGATAATTAGAGCTGTACAGGACTGTCTCAGAAAATTGGAATATTGTGGTTTTCTTTAATGCATTACAAAAACAAAAATGTCTTACATTCTGGATTCATTACAAATCAACTGAAATATTGCAAGCCTTTTATTATTTTAATATTGCTGATCATGGCTTACAGCTTAAGAAAACTCAAATATCCTATTTCAAAAAATTAGAATATCCTGGGAATCTTAAACTGTAAGCCATGATCAGCAATATTAAAATAATAAAAGGCTTGCAATATTTCAGTTGATTTGTAATGAATCCAGAATGTATGACATTTTGTTTTTTTAATAGCATTACAGAAAATAAAGAACTTTATCACAATATTCTAATTTTCTGAGACAGTTCTGTACATGTGATGGAGAGGGTTTATTTGTTTAAAACTGAACTGGAGGCCTGAGTTGAGGCCAGACCAGAGTAGATGTGATCTGTCTTGACAATACAGTCAGAACTCTGGCAGCAGCATTTTGGATCAACTGAAGAATTTTTTAGGGTGTTCTTTGGACACCAAGTCAAAATGGCGCTGCAGAAGTCTGACCTTACTGTGATTAAAGCACCCGCCATCTTTTCTGCATTGCTTTAGAAAAGAATGCTCCGGATTTTTTTAGTATTATGCAGATGGAAAAAAGCCACTCTGGAGATCTGTTTGAATTAAAAAGATAAACCCTGGGCTGCTCGGTGGCGGAGTGGGTTATATATATATAATATATAATAATATATATATATCATTTACTGAGGCTTCAGTCCTCCAGCAGTGGTCACAGGTTCAAATCCTGGGTAATTGTGCACCTTGAGTGCAAGTCATCTCCATTCTCTCTCTCTACCTCCTTCCTGTCTGCAACTTGAATAAACGGCCACTAGAGCCCAAAAAAATCTTTAAAAAGAAAAGACAAACCCTGTTTAACAATGACTTCAAGGTTCCCCGTAGTCTTACTAAAAGTAAGAGTCACTGCTTTGAAAGCAATGAAATAATTAAATAGTGACTTTCTGAGGTTTTTCTTGAAACAGAAACAATGAATTGAATTAAATTACCTGAAATAAACTTCACTTTGGGGATTTATAAAGTACTTTTGAATATAAATTGAATTTAAATTCAGTCTTGCTTGAACTTCCAAGTCATCTAAGTTTATCTACAACAAGTTATCTTAACAAGACCTGATAGTGCCTTATGTTCCTGGCAGAGCTCTCCGCTCTCAGAGTGCAGGTTTACTCGTAGTTCCTAGAGTATCTAAATGTAGATTTAGATACTCCCCTAGTCTGGCCTTCGGCAGGAGGGTCCCCCCTTATGATCCAGGTCCTGGTCCAGGTTTCTTCCCTCCTAAAGGGGAGTTTTTCTTGCCACTGTTTGGCTTAAGGTTTTTCTCCCACTAGGGGAGTTTTTACCTGCCATTGTTTATGTAATAATTGCTCGGGGGTTTATGTTTATGTTTATGTTTATGTTCTAGATCTCTGGAAAGCGTCTAGAGACAACATCTGTTGTATTAGACGCTATATAAATAAAATTGAATTGAATTGAATTGAATTGAATTGAATTGAATTGAATTGAATTGAATTGAATTGAATTGAAAAATTGAATCTCTGCGACAGGTCTGTAGTGTGAAAATAATGTCATGACCTCTGATATTGCTTATATATGCAAAAATAGAGAGAGCAAATTTGGTTTAAAGGGGACCTATTATGAAAAACACGTTTTTTTCTTGTTTTAACATATATAAAGTGTTCTCCCCTCACCCTGCCAGCACAGGGGAGACAAAATACCATGAATTTCTGCAAGCTCTCTGACCCCCGCCGGACAGAGTCCCCCAGTGTCACGTGGTTTTTTTTGAGCCGATTAAAATCAGATTTCCATAGGTTCAGCCTCCGCTGCTGAAACCACGCCCACAACCAGCTCTCTCCGCTGCTGGAGCGGTGCTTCCTTCAGCCAGTCGGACGCGGCACCGCGGCGGAGCGGATCCGGGTTAAATCATCCAGGTTCCCGTGTGGTTTGGGAGCTGGGTCCTCGGGGGTCTGTCCCAGGCTGGACCAGCTTCACCCTGCGAGATTTTCAGCCAAATCTGTCGGTTTGATCACCGATAACGGGCGATGCGCCGCGGATGCGCCGCGGATGCGCGCCGGAGCGGATCTGTGCGCCCGCCGTGGGGTTGCAGCGCCCGTCGCGCAGCATCCGCCGCGTAGATCCGGCTGAAATTCCGCTGGTCGGTCCCCGGGAGTCCCTGCTACCAGTCCAGGCCGGTTCCTGCGGTCTGAATTTATGATTTATGTAGAAAAAACAAGCTTTAGATTGTTTTTAAAGGGATTGTGACATGAAAAACAAATTTTTCTTGATTTTTTGTGTTTTGTTGGGTGTCTTGACATCAATTACACCCAAAAAACAACGAACTTTTAACATTCAGTGTATTGTGTGCTTTCTGGGATTTTCCGCATAACTGTGCAAAAACGGCGCACCTGGTTTGGTGGCGGGCCGTTACGTAACGGCCCGCTAAATCACCGCCCCCTCCACCCAGCTCCCTGCCTCCGCTCCTCTCCAGCGCACCATAAAGGCTGATTTATGGTTCCGCGTTACACCGACGCAGAGCCTACGGCGTAGGGTTACGCTGCGACGCGCACCATACGCTGAACCCTACGGCGTAAGCTCTGCGTCGATTTAACGCGGAACCATAAATGAGGCTTAACACGGAGCAGTTTAGAGCCTCTTCTGTTCTAATCACCGGAGGAAAACTGCTAAGAAGACCCGCGGCCACTGACTGGACTTAAGATAAGGGGACAGTGCTGCTTGCATGCCTTTATTTTTATGATTGTTTGCTGTGGTTCGCCCTCCTGCTTTCCCGTGCATGCTTCGCCTGTCGCTCCGACGCCGCTGTGAGCGTATGGCTGGAGGAGGAGGAGGTTTGGAGGAGGAGCGGAGCAATGATTGACAGGAAAGGGGGAAAATGAAGCATTTTTCACGGCGCAAAAAAACACTGTAATAAAAAGCCAGGAAAAGAGTACTAAGAGTGAAGTTTTTCTTGTTACACTCTTTTAGACACATTTGAGGGATGTTGGCCAAGACTTTTAATAGTGTTAAAAGCATGTTAAAAATGATGTCACAATACCTTTAAGACATTCAAGGCCTGTTTAAAATATACATTAAATGCCATAATAGGTCACCTTTAAATCTATGTGTGGAGACCATTTACACGCACACACTACAACCTGTTTAATAAACGACAGATATCATCAAACCAGTCCAAACCAGATCCCACTTAAAGGAGCATGAGGCTCCTTTTAAGAAATGAGACTCTCTAGCTCCACCTTCACCACGATGGCCGTTGGGGGTACTGCAGCCAACAGTGAAGCCGGCACGGGAGAACGGGGAGAACCTGCATGCAGCGTCATGTGACGTCACATCCGCAGGACAGCGCGGGAAATTCGGGACCGAATTGCAGCACATTTTGCAGCACACAGCCTGTTCAAGGCAAAGGAGAGATACACTAGAGGAATCATTCTTTTGGGTTTGGAACGCTTCATCTGACATTATTACTAGAAAACTTAAAATGTATACAGATTTTTTTCATAAATCTTGCCACAATCCGGCCTCAAGCTCCTTTAAGAGTTAAAGTATTATAGTAAAATGTGATGGTCAGTGGTTCCAACGCCACACTGACGGCTCGGTACAGAGAAATCTTTGTCAGTCAGACTTAAAAATATTTTCAGTACATGTATATGGGCTAAACTAAATCCACACCAAAACTTTCTATACAAACTATCAAACTGAAAATGTGCAATTAGTTGTGTAAAAACAACTGATTTTGGATATAAAAGGAACCTTAGATGTAGTGAAGGTTTAATAACAGACGACTAAAATCTCCAACTCCCTCTCGTATTTCAGTTACGAGTATGATTTTCATACCAAAGTTTACATTTAAATCAAAAAGAACATCGCATAATGATCACACAACACTTGTCCGCAGATAGAAACTCATTCATTGAACTGGGATTTATACAACAATGGTGGAAGAAGACAACAGTTCCTTTGCTTGAATAAAAATAGTATAAAAAGTGTTCTGCGTCTGAATAACAACTATCTGAGTTTGAGTTTATTTTATTTATAACAGGGACAATACATATTAATGAACATATACATGTAAATATGCAAGATTATAGCCAACGGCTAATTTTCATCTTTAGTTTATCTGAAGTTTTTTAGTTATCTGAAGTTTATCAGCTACTATGATGAGACTGTCACAGGACTCGCCCCCACTGTTGACCCCAAACAGGATAAAGCATGTAAAAATGGAAAGATGAGGTAAAAACATCCTGTTTGGTAAGAAACATCAGATGAGTAACGAAACAACAACAAAAAAATAATAATAATTTGCAGAAATATTGTTGTCAAAATGATCAAAAGCAAATGTACACATTAAAAACTAATTCATGAGAAAGAAGAGTATTTTTTATTTGATTATTTTTGTTGTTTTATGTTTTATATTTGAGTAAAGAACATTTTTCTTTCCTAACTGGCAAATATATTTTTGCTTAAAATAGGAAAAATATGACTAGATTTATGGAATATCAGCCGTATTTCTGGAGTTTTTGCAGTGTACTGATTATACAGAATAATAGTCCTTGTATCAGATATGTTGAATTTGGTTTAATTGTATTAAATTAAGATGCATTGAAGCACATTCAGCTTATTACTGTTGTTTGGACGTTTCGGGCAGTTCAATCCAAGTCTGGAGTCAATGAGGTGAAGAAATAAAAATAAAAACAACTGACTGAGTGAAAAGGGACTGCTAGTAACTCATAGACATCCAGGAGTAGAACATGTTATTTGTATTATAATCATAGTTGACTTAATCTTGCTTGTATTTAATGACACGTTATTACCCAGTACTCGACCTTTATAGCCGTTAGATAACCTGAACAGAATATCAACGATGACATTTACATCTAAATTATCTAAACTGAGGTGGAGAAGATTTACAAAGTTGGATTAAGTTGAAATGTTTTGGTACAAATACCTTAAAACTATTTTAAACCCCCAAATCATAGTAACTTTCCCTTGGAAATGTGGTTAATTAACATTAAAGTAAATGAACTGTCACGATCTTTATTACTTTTACTGTATGTATATGAGGATATTCTGCGAGTATGTTTTGATGACAGAGCTGGTGCAGCGGTTTCATCATTTATACATCCAATACAACATATTTGGCAACTCATATTACACAATAATACTATTTTCAAGAAAACAAATCAATAAAGCTCCACCTGTGGAAACATTCAGCAGTATTTCCATTGTTATTCCCCTCTCTCCACACCTCTCCAGCTCAGTAAAACCCATCTTTTACAGTCCTTCCCTCTCGCTCTGCCTCTCATTGTAGGCGTGGGACTCTTGGCACTGTTTGTGCTGAATCATGTGGATATCAAACAATGACTGGCTGCACAAAACTGACAACTAATGAAATAACTTTGTGGGAGTGTGACACCCCGGGGTGGGGGGAGTCTGCAGGGTGACCCCTCATTTCAGCGTGTTGGGCCTATGGCAGGCCGTTCTGCCGGCCGGCTTGGACGCCGCGCGTACTGTTGGCAACATTTCCACCCCTGGGCGGCCGTATATATGGAGCCCGTCGTGCCCTCACCAACACACTGGCACAGACAGGTACTGGTAAGGAGTTTCATCAGCCCCGATTTTATACACTAGAAATATATACGTTTATAAAATCAGTAGCTCTTTTTTCCCTCTGCTATTTTTAGGATTTAAAATCTACAAACTGTAATGCTTGTTGCTGTAATTGTGTTTTCAGAAGGCTGTGTTTTAAACTGAGGGGGAAAAGGTTTTTTTTTTCCTTTAGACATTTGCATGCAAAAAATAATAGAAAACAAACATATTGAATAGCTATTTTTCTGATTTTTTAATATATATATATATAGCTCAAATTGCATCTTTCTTTTCCAGCGTCATCCTTGCTTATCCGTTCACTATGGCCACAGATCACCAGATCCCTGCATCCAAGCAGCAGCAGCCGGGCACCAGTGCATTTAAGGTGAGAGGAAAAGAACTGGAACCCAGAATAAACCAGTTAGAACCTGTACAGAGAAAAGCACTCGTGTGCTGCCTGTTAGGATCTTCTGGAAGTTAATCAATACTTTAAAAGCTCAGGGATGCTCAAGGAGCAACCTGTTTGTGAACTTACTGAAGATTATCTGCACTGGGAATTTGCTGTCAGTTCTGTTTTCGAATAGTTAATGTTAAGTTTAATGTTTTTTTTTATCCGATTCATCGATTAATCGAAAAAATTATCGACAGATTATTCGATTATTAAAATAATGGTTAGTTGCAGCCCTACTCTTGACACCAAAATCTTATGAGCACCAATTCTGGAAAGCTTTACGATCTTTTTTTTTACATTAGCTTGAATGTGTTTAGGTTTAAAGCTGGGTGGGTTAATGTCAGTGTGTTCACAAAAACACAGAACAGAACGGATGTCAAACATAGATGCGTTTCAGTTTATGGGATTAATCTGTGGAATGTTTTGGAAATGGAAATTAAAGAGTGCAGTACATACCTAATATTTAAAAAAATATTGAACAAGATGCTCATTAAGTATAATAATATTGTACGAGTATTTATGTAAGTGTCAGAACTTAAATAGATAATAGATATGCAGTATGTTGAATGTTTTCAAAATACAAAAAGTATATGAAATGTTTTACTTTTAATTGATTTACTGCTCTGCGTTGTTTCTAAATCACCAGTAGCTCGACAAACTCTCACTGGGCTTAAAACACATTTTCTCCTTTCTTTTTATCTTCTATCTACATGATGCACAGCTGGTTATCTATGAGCAGGAAAACTTCCAGGGACGCTGCCATGAGCTGACTGCTCCCTGTAACAACCTCCAGGAAGCAGGCGTGGAGAAAGTGGGCTCCATACTGGTGCTGTGTGGACCGTGAGTGGGAAAAGAATCAAAAATACGATAAAAACACGGGCAGACGGAGAGGGATTGGGTTCTGGGAGGAACCAGGGGGGACGAGTAGGCCTGTGTGGAAAAAATCAATTTTCTGATTCTAAATCGATTCTCACATTAATTCCTAAAAATGGATTTGTATGTCTAAAGATCGATTTAAAAAAAAAAAAAATTTTATTAAATTTTTTATTTTTTTTTCCCATCATTACATTTTTGCCTGGTGAACTTTAATCCCAGTAGTTTTGAAAACTCCTGAACTAAATGAACTTTTCTTTAGAGAAAATGCTGGACATTTCAGCTTAAATTTCTAAATGTTATATTAGTTCAATGAAGTTCATATTATCTATATTTACTAGAGCTTGTTTGGTTTCTCTGTTATCGGACACGGTTTGTCATGAAATACCTGAAAAATGCCGGTGCTTCATGTCCAGCTGTGTCTGGTGACAGAATAAATCAGACAAGATAAAATAATCTGTTACTGCTTGAACTGTTGCAATTTCTTTCTTTTTTTGCACTTTAAATGGATATTGAAATGCCTATTTGAGTTATTTATTTCTTAGTTATTTCACAATAATTATTGTGAAATTATTATTTCAATAGTTATTTTACAGTCATATAATCCAGGCAACACTAACCCAAATCAATATCAGATCAAATGGTGATAATCGATTCTGAATCTTAAGAATCGAATCGATTCTTGATATTTGAATGGATCCCCAGCTCTAGGGACAAGAACAAAATGGGAGAAAAGAGTAACTCACGTGTGTTAAACTGTTAGACCAGCCCTGTTTTCCAGTGTTCCTACATGTCTCTGCTCTGATTGTAGATGGGTGGGATACGAGCAAGCCGCCTGTAAGGGCGAGCAGTACGTGTTTGAGAAGGGGGAGTATCCTCGCTGGGATTCCTGGACCAACAGCCGGCGCAGCGACACCATCACTGCCTTCCGCCCGATTAAAGTGGTACGTACAAATAAACTCACATCATTTAACAAAAACATGTTCCACGTGTTAAACCGTTTGGTTCTCTCTCTCTGTTTCAGCCAGAGGTGTCATGTAAAGTACAAATACTTCGTTACTTTACTTAAGTAGAAATTTTGGTTATCTATACTTCCCTGGAGTAATTATTTTTCAGACGACTTTTTACTTTTACTCCTTACATTTTCACGCAATTATCTGTACTTTTTACTCCTTACATTTTAAAAACAGCCTCGTTACTTTATTTCATTTGGGCCTTTAAATAAAAACTATCCAGTTAAATTGCTCCATCCGGATAGAGTGAATGTAGTTGTGTGAAGTTTGACTTTTTGCACCATTACAATACTTATAGGCAACTAGTCATCATATCTGCTGCTCTCTGAAACACATGTTAATGCTCAATAGTACACATATATGCTTCTTTAATATATTTACATTATACTAAGATACATTCATTTTCAATGTCTTTTGTCCTTAATGGCTTTTTCCCCCTTACATTACTTTTACTTTTATACTTTAAGTAGTTTTGAAACCAGTACTTTTTTACTTTTACTTGAGTAAAAAACTTGAGTTGATACTTCAACTTCTACAGGAGTATTTTTAAACTCTAGTATCTATACTTCTACCTGAGTAATGAATGTGAATACTTTTGCACCTCTGCAGCAGCTGCCACTTTATTGAGGTTTTTGTCGTGAAATGAGGAGGAATCATAGAGATAACTTCTCATTTCAACTAACTGGACCAGTTTGGGACTAGTTTTGAAACCAATACTTTTATACTTGAGTAAAAAACTCTCCAGGAGTATTTTTAAACTGTAGTATCTATACTTCTACCTGAGTAATGAATGTGAATACTTTTGACTCCTCTGCTTTCAGGATAGCCAGGAGCACAAGATTGTCCTTTACGAAAACCCTAGCTTTGCAGGAAAGAAGATAGAAATCATTGACGATGATGTTCCCAGCTTCCACGCACACGGATACCAGGAGAAGGTTTCCTCCGTCCGGGTCCAGAGCGGCACGTGAGTCCCTCCTTCACGGCAGAAGCTGCATGTGTTTCTGTAACCACCTTTCCCCTCTGACCTCTGCCCTCCCTCCCTGTGCTCCCTCACCAGTTGGGTGGGGTACCAGTATCCCGGATACAGAGGCTTCCAGTACCTGTTTGAGAAGGGCGAGTACAAGGACAACGCCGAGTTCGGAGCCCAGATCCCTCAGATCCAGTCAGTCCGTCGCATCAGAGACATGCAGTGGCACCAGAGGGGAGCCTTCCACCCCGTCAACTAAGATGTGACTCCTGCCGGCCCTGAATCCTGACCGTGATGAATCACAGTCCCTTCCAGCCCCTTTTCCTTCAATTATCTCTCTCTCTGCTGCAGCTTTTGCAGTAGAGACTTTCTTTGAAACAATCAAATAAACCCTTCTTGCTTAAGATTTAATATGGTGGCGTAACTTTCTTTCTTATGACTTGCACAAAAACTCTTCAGACACCGACAATAACAGAAGCCGTGTGAAAGATGTGAATATACACAAATACCTCAAAAGAAGAAATGCAGGCACTCTGGTGGATTTTAAGAAGTTAAAAAACTTTTATTTTACAAGGGTACTCGAGTTGTAAAAAAAATCAGAATCAAATCATACTCTAGGAACTACGGGTAAACCTGCACCCTGGGAGCGGAGAGCTCTGCCAGGAACATAAGGCACTATCAAATCTTGTAAATACTGCGGAGCTAAGCCGTTTTGGGCTTTATATGCAAGTAATACAATTTTTAATTGGATTCTGAATTGTACAGGTAGCCAATGGAGCGACGCTAACACTGGAGAGACGTGGTCTCTCCTGCTGATTCCTGTCAGTACTCGTGCTGCTTCATTCTGGATCAGCTGGAGCCTATTCAGCAAATTACTTGGACATCCTGCTAACAACACATTACAGTAATTTAGTCTAGAAGATACAAACGCATGAACTAGTTTTTCTGCATCACTCTGCGAGAGGATTTTCCTAATCTTTGCAATATTACGGAGATGGAAAAACGCTATTTTACAAACCTGATTAACATATGGTTTAAACGACAAATCCTGATCGAAAATAACACCAAGGTTTCTCACAGTTGCACTGGAAGCCATCGCAACACCATCTAATCCCTTCCTAAGATGCTCTGGAGCAAGAATGATAACCTCTGTTTTATCTGAATTTAGAAGCAAGACATTTCTGGACATCCAGTCCTTGATGTCCCTAAGACATGCCTGAAGTTTAACTAACGGTTCTATTTCATCCGGCTTCATAGACAAATAGAGCTGCGTATCATCAGCATAGCAATGAAAGTGTATGCTGTGATTCTGGATTATACTTCCCAATGGCTGCATGTATAAACTAAACAAGATTGGCCCTAGGCCTGAACCCTGCGGAACACCATAACAGACCCTTGACTGTTCTGAAGAAACCTCATGTACAAGAACAAACTGGAACCTGTCAGATAGATAGAATTAGAAGATAAATCTTGTTCCACTGGCAGATCTAATTATTTCAAGTGAAAATTTACTTGAAACAGGTGAAAACTGTGAAATAAGTTATTTTTGTATTGTTATTTTTCTGGTGATAACTTTTCATTCATTGATGAAATGACATAAGGGATGGGAAGGAGGGATGGCAGTTTTACAGGGGGGATGATTTGGACCGTTTTTATTTCAGGGGGGATGATTTGGACCGTTTTTATTTCAGGGGGGGATGCCGTCCCTCCTCATCCCCCTCAACTCCAGTACTGGTTACATCTAAAAAACACCAACAGTGTCGGCTTTGTGCTTCCTCAGGGTGTATGGAGACAAAAGAGAAAAAACATACGTAATTCTAGGGGATTGAGTTGAGCTGTGGCTCCTCCAGGCCTGAAGGAGCTCCGGCAGAAACACCCACATATTCTGCTTCCTGAACAATCAAACTAAATCCATTGACTGTTATTAAGATACACAGTGTAGCAGTATAACGTAAATCATGGGTGCCAAAATGAAAACCAGACAAAGAATAATAAATATATACAAGAAAATCTCCCCTCCCTTAAACAAAACATGACAATAAATCAAAAAATGGCCTAAAAAGTAATGACAGAACAGAAGAGCAATGTGAATCAATGCAAACATAGAAACCCAACAGAAGAAATCAAATAATTATACAACAAAAATGTCTAAATTCTACTTCTTTTGAGTTCACTGTTGCAGCGATTGCAAGAGCAAAAAAAACAAAATGTTAATTTACTAAAAAGGAAGCATATCCGATAATATATTTCTTCTACAAATCCATTGTTATTCCACAAATAGAGCAGTTTGACATTTTTTAGTTTTCTAGAATGCATTTGCTGATTTTATTTCTTTGTAGACGGTCGTTTATTTTTATTAACTGACTACTATTATATATTTTCGCAGGAAAAATATCACTGCTAAAAAAGATGATAGATGATATTTATTCGGAGAATTTCAGTTTTGAATACGAGGATAGTGACAAAGTAAAACAGTTAAAAAAGAAGTGCTGACTTTTTCGGCACACTGGCGTAAATATCCGCGCCAATTTTTAAAAATAAATAAATTTAATTGTACTGGAAAAATCTCTAAATCACAAAGAAACACTCTCGGATGTAAAAAGAAAGATTTTGCTTTTAATTAAATTTCCTATAAAAAAGCGAAATATGAAAAAAAAAACATTTCTGTTTATCTTTGTAAAATGATATTAAAAGTATCTTACATAATTTGAAAAAAAAACGAAAAAATGTCATGAAAAGATCCTGAAGAAATATATTTTACATAATTAGAGTGTAAACAAAGTGCATATTTCCTTTAAAATGAACTAAACTGATATTGGATTAGATAACAATAGTAAAAAAAAAAGAATTCGAAAAAAAAAAATTTGCACCGTTTTTGTTATTTTGAGCGTGCGGCCCGCGAGAAAAGAATTGGTCAAATCCGGCCCGCCAAGCAAAATGAGTTTGACACCCCTGATTTAGAGTCATCACCAGAAAAATAACACCAGAAAAATAACTTATTTGACAATTTTCACTTGTTTCAAGTAAATTGTCACTTGAAATAAGTAGAAAAATCTGCCAGTGGGACAAGATTTATCTTCTCATTACAAGCAATAAAATATTGTTCCACTGGCAGATTTTTCTACTTATTTTAAGTGAAAATCGACTTGAAACAGGTGAAAATTGTTGTTTTTTCCAGTGATGAGTCTTGTTTTAAATGTAATGAGATTTCTTTTACTAAAATGAGACATTTTAACTAGAAATAAGACAAATATTCTTGTTAAGATTGTGAGTTTTTGCAGTGATCCATGTTACTTATCCTGTGAAGGACAGAGTCATATTGATAAGTTCAGAAAAGTGTTTTTTATTGTTGTGTTTTGATGTATTTGATGTAAGCCCAGTGGATATTTAAAGCTTACAGAAGGCTGCATTTAACTGCTGCTATGTCATTCCTGCAGTATTTCTGCAGGTGTTTTGGTCACTGCTATTATTTGTAATATATTATATTATTTGTAATCAGCACAAATTATCTGTCCCCATATGATAAAATCCACCACCCCCCCTGATGTTTTTTACAACTCGAGTACTGGTCGTGGTGGGGACACCAGCATTTCTGTTATTCTGTTTTTTATAAATACCTTTTGAGAGACATTGGTTCCTCCGACCAGCAGGGGGCGCGGCGGATTTTACAACTATCGCTACTTCCTGTTGTTCAGGGAAACGTGTGACGTAACCACGTGATTTACCCACGTGTTCGTCTGTGTAGTTTAATACTAAAACGTTTCAGTAATTTCAGTCAGAATAAAGCTGTTTTTTTGGGACGGCTCTCCTAAAAGTGTTTTCTTCCTCCGGACAGACGTCGGTTTCTCGGAAACGTCGGTATGAGAATGTAAACTTTATGTAAAAATGTTTCTCAGTTTAGCACTGGGTTAGGACTTTTTAGCGTTTTTATCAGTCAATTTGTTACATTTTTTTTTGCATTTGGTGTGCCTTTATAAACATATTATTCCACTTATATCTCCAAGTTCTCGTATAGCTTGCTTACTTACCTCACATTGCTGCTGTAAATGGTCCTATGGTATATAAATATAATATGGTATATAAAGTCTATGATTTCAACTTAGTGGCTTAAATGTAAACATTTGCACCTCTAATTTTACTTGACATACTGCTCAGTACTCTAGTTGTTAAAATAAATCAGCGGGGATGGTGGATTTGATCATATGGGGACAGATAATTTGTGCTGATTACAAATAATATAATATATTACAAATAATAGCAGTGACCAAAACAGCTGCAGAAATACTGCAGGAATGACATAGCAGCAGTTAAATGCAGCCTTCTGTAAGCTTTAAATATCCACTGGGCTTACATCAAATACATCAAAACACAACAATAAAAAACACTTTTCTGAACTTATCAATATGACTCTGTCCTTCACAGGATAAGTAACATGGATCACTGCAAAAACTCACAATCTTAACACGAATATTTGTCTTATTTCTAGTTAAAATGTCTCATTTTAGTAAAAAAAAAAAAAATCTCATTACACTTAAAACAAGACTCATCACTGGAAAAAACAAAAATTTTCAGCTGTTTCAAGTATTTTTTCACTTGAAATAAGTAGAAAAATCTGCCAGTGGAACAAGATTTTTTTGCTTGTAATAAGAAGATAAATCTTGTCCCACTGGCAGATTTTTCTACTTATTTCAAGTGAAAATTTACTTGAAACAGGTGAAAATTGTCAAATTAGTTATTTTTCTGGTGTTATTTTTCTGGTGATGACTCTAAATGTTGAAATAGCAGTAAAACCACATTCATTGATGAAATGACATAAGGGATGGAAAGGAGGGGTGGCAGTTTTACAGGGGGGATGATTTGGACTGTTTTTATTTCAGGGGGGGATGCTGTCCCCCTCATCAACTCCAGTACTGAGTACCACTCAAGGTGACCAAACTTACTTATGATTTTTGAAAAGATCCATGTCTATAGATGATATTCTGGTATAAAACCTTCCTGAGTGGCAGCTGGATCAGAGTTATCAGCTCATGAGGTTAAAACCCCCTTCAGGTTAATTGATGATTCTAAATTGGGTTTATTATGCATTTCCTGAATCCTTATGGTCCTGTGAGTATTCCAGTTTTTGTATTTTGTGTCTCTGTTGTTCCTAGGTGACACAGGGCTAAAGATAGTATATAATTTAGGCGAAAATGGTGTAAAAATGTGTGGTGTTTATAGTTTAAAGAGCTGCAGTGACCTCTATGTTGGTCAGAAAGATTCATCTTAGCTTGAATGGTCCCCGTTAAAATGATACCAAACACAATACAGTGAAACATTGACAGATTTCCTGAACATGAGTCTAAACCAGGATATGCAGCAGCATCTAAAATGTAATTTTCTGAACTTCATGATCTGATAACTCTGATCCAGCTGCCACTCAGGAAGGTTTTATACTAAAATATCATCTACAGACATGGATCTTTTCAAAAATCATAAGCAGGTTTGGTCACCTTGAGTGGAACTGACCAGTGAAGTTTTGGGCTCTGGCCCCTGGACTAAATTAGATTAGATTAGATTCAATTTTAAAAGTACAGAGCAAGGGAATGCAGTTAGCATCTAACCAGAAGTGCTTATGCAGTGAAATAAACGCGTGCGTGCGTGCGTGCGTGCGTGTGTGTGTAATGTGTACATAGTCCAGATTATTAAATACGTGCTGTTATAAGGTGCAGGTGAGACATGAATGAATGATAATATATATTATAAACAGATGAGATGAGATTGAAAATGTTAGATTAAATAAGTCTGGGAGTCCACTGAAGTTTCAGATGGGGGAATTAAGGATCTCCAGTGCCACAATAGTAATTTAGATCAGCCTTATATGACTAGAGGAAATGGTCGGACATTTGTTTGTTTTATTTCGGTCATTTCCAAATTAAGAATTCAAATACAAAAGAAATGAAAGAAAATAAAAACAACAAATAAAGATGAGGTTAATGCTAATATTGCATTGAATATATAAATAAAACAAGACCGAAAAGGTGTGGGCGTAAGCTCAGCTTATTACACTTTTTATAATCAGTTTCTGTCAGTTCCTAATTATACCCATACAGAGCAGTAAATCAATTAAAAGTAAAACATTTCATATACTTTTTGTATTTTGAAAACATTCAATATACTGCATATTATTATCTATTTAAGTTCTGACACTTACATAAATACTCATACAATATTATTATACTTAATGAGCATCTTGTTCAGTATTTTTTTAAATATTTGGTTTGTACTGCACTCTTTAATTTCCATTTACAAAACATTCCACAGATTAACCCCATAAACTGAAACGCATCTATGTTTGACATCCGTTCTGTTCTGTGTTTTTGTGAACTTACTGAGATACTGACCCAGCTTTAAACCTAAACACATTCAAGCAAATGTAAAAAAGATGGTAAAGCTTTCCAGAATTGGTGCTCATAAGATTTTGGTGTCAAGAGTAGGACTGCAACTAATGATTATTTTAATAATCGATTAATCTGACGATTATTTTTTCGATTAATCGATGAATCGGATAAAAAAATAAATAAAAAAAAAACATTAAATTCCAACTATTGGAAAACAGAACTGACAGCAAATTCCCTGTGCAGATAATGTTCAGAAAGTTCACAAACAGGTTGCTCCTTGAACATCCCTGAGCTTTTAAAGTATTGATTAAAAAAACAAACTAAATGGACTAACACAGAAAACATACACATGTATGCTTTACATCTGCCAAATGTATAAAAATAAAGTGCACAAAAGAGGTATACTTTGTTTAAAAGGGACCTGAGCTGTCAGAACAATAAATAAATTATAAAAAATAAAGACAAATACAAATCAGAAACAGGATTTGTTTGAACATCAATTTGTTCTCTCACTGCCTTCACTCAAAAAACTAAAGGATCTTACCAAGAAGTTTTCTTATTTCTAACCTAAAAATGCCATTACACCTGATAACACATCACTTAAAAGGTTAGGTGTTTTTCTAACGTGTTTCAATTGAACTTTCATTTGTGTCAAGCACATTTTAAATTCTAGTTAAGTTTTAAGTTAAGTCTTTAAGATTTTAAGTGTTGACAGTGTTCAAAATAAAATTATGAGACCTGCTGTATTGGAGCACATTTTCTTTTAGTTAAAACTGTAGCGTAACTGTTAGGACTGGGTGATATTTTACCGTTCACGATAAACCGTCCAAAAAATTCCCCACGGTGAGAATTTGTATCTCGCGTTAAAAACGATAAATTCCCGTTGATGTTTTTATGGTTCTGCGTTAAGGAAGGAAGGAAGGAAATGAGCCAGAAAGAAAGAAATGAGCCAGAAAGAAAGAAAGAAAGAAGTTGAATTGGTATTTTTTTTATGTATTGTTATCGGGATAAATGCCAGAAATTATCGTGATACATTTTTAGTCCATACCGCCCATCCCTAGTAACTGTTCTTTTTCCCCCGTCTTCAAACAGCCAACATGCCAGTTTTGTGCACCAGCTGCACGGAGAAACGCGCCGTGCTGAAACGTCCAAAAACGGGTCATTCTCTGTGCAAGGACTGCTTCTTCCGGGCCTTTGAGGAGGAGATTCATCAGACTATCGTGTCAGCAAAACTCTTCAAATCCGGGGAGATTGTAGGAGTCGCTGCCTCGGGAGGAAAAGACTCCACCGTGCTGGCTCATGTGATGAAACTCCTGAACGAGCGGTACGACTACGGCCTGGAACTCATGCTCATCTCGGTGGACGAGGGGATCACCGGTTACCGAGACGACTCCCTGGAGACGGTGAAGAGGAATCAGCAACAGTACGAGCTGCCGCTGAAGATCGTGTCGTACGAGGAGCTGTACGGGTGGACGATGGACGCAATAGTGAAGCAGGTGGGACTGAAGAATAACTGCACCTTCTGTGGAGTTTTCAGACGACAGGCGCTGGACCGAGGAGCCATCATGCTGAAGGTGGATAAGATCTGTACAGGTAAACGCTGTTAAATACATAAACTATTCTTAGAATAAGATATGTACAGGTAAACGCTGTTCTAATGCATAAACTATTCTTAAAATAAGATCTGTACAGGTAAACGCTGTTCTAATGCATAAACTATTCTTAAAATAAGATATGTACAGGTAAACGCTGTTCTAATGCATAAACTATTCTTAAAATAAGATATGTACAGGTAAACGCTGTTAAATACATAAACTATTCTTAAAATAAGATATGTACAGGTAAACGCTGTTAAATACAGAAACTATTCTTAAAATAAGATATGTACAGGTAAACGCTGTTCTAATACAGAAACTATTCTTAAAATAAGATATGTACAGGTAAACGCTGTTAAATACATAAACTATTCTTAAAATAAGATATGTACAGGTAAACGCTGTTAAATACAGAAACTATTCTTAAAATAAGATATGTACAGGTAAACGCTGTTCTAATGCATAAACTATTCTTAAAATAAGATATGTACAGGTAAACGCTGTTAAATACAGAAACTATTCTTAAAATAAGATATGTACAGGTAAACGCTGTTAAATACAGAAACTATTCTTAAAATAAGATATGTACAGGTAAACGCTGTTCTAATACAGAAACTATTCTTAAAATAAGATATGTACAGGTAAACGCTGTTAAATACAGAAACTATTCTTAAAATAAGATATGTACAGGTAAACGCTGTTAAATACATAAACTATTCTTAAAATAAGATATGTACAGGTAAACGCTGTTCTAATACATCAACTATTCTTAAAGGAGCATGAGGCAGGAATATATACAAATACCTCAAAAGAAGAAATGCAGGCACTCTGGTGGATTTTAAAAAGTTAAAAAACCTTTATTTTACAAGGGTTACATCCAGTACTCGAGTTGTAAAAAAAAATAAATCAGGGGGGATGGTGGATTTGATCATATGGGGACAGATAATTTGTGCTGATTACAAATAATATAATATATTACAAATAATAGCAGTGACCAAAACAGCTGCAGAAATACTGCAGGAATGACATAGCAGCAGTTAAATGCAGCCTTCTGTAAGCTTTAAATATCCACTGGGCTTACATCAAATACATCAAAACACAACAATAAAAAACACTTTTCTGAACTTATCAATATGACTCTGTCCTTCACAGGATAAGTAACATGGATCACTGCAAAAACTCACAATCTTAACAAGAATATTTGTCTCATTTCTAGTTAAAATGTCTCATTTTAGTAAAAAAAAATCCCATTGCACTTAAAACAAGACTCATCACTGGAAAAAACAACAATTTTCACCTGTTTCAAGTAGATTTTCACTTGAAATAAGTAGAAAAATCTGCCAGTGGAACAATATTGTTTTGCTTTTAATAAGAAGATAAATCTTGTCCCACTGGCAGATTTTCCTACTTATTTCAAGTTAAAAATTTACTTGAAACAGGTGAAAATTGTGAAATAAATTATTAATTAATAAAAACCAATCAAATTAGTCTACCTGTGCTGCAAAACTGGAATGACTCGAGCTCCTCGCTCTCAGATCCGCCTTCCGCCATGTTTGTTACACAAAAACAACGGGTTTCTTTCTTTCTTTCTTTCGTCCTTTCTTTCTGCGAGATGCCAAATTCTTACCGTGGGGAATTTTTTCGACAGTTTATCGTGAACGGTAAAATATCACCCATTCCTAACGTATACGCATTTTTTTTCATAAATCCTGCCTCAAGCTCCTTTAACTTCCGTTTCCAGACAAAATGCTGAATGTACCTCTTTATTTATTTCAGGTCACAACGCTGACGACGTTGCAGAAACTGTTCTGATGAACGTCCTGCGAGGCGACATCGCTCGTCTGCGTCGCTGCACGGCCATCTCCACGGCCAGCGAGGGGGAGGGAGTGGTGCCGCGCTGCAAGCCCCTCAAATACGCTTACGAGAAAGAAATAGTCCTGTATGCTTATTTTAAGAAGTTAGACTACTTTTCTACCGAGTGCATCTACTCTCCTAACGCGTACCGCGGCTACGCTAGGACCTTCCTGAAGGACCTGGAGAGTATCAGACCCAGCTCCATCATCGACATCATCCACTCCGGGGAGAACCTGTCTGTGCGGGAGGGCGTGAAGATGCCGGTCCAGGGAACCTGCCACCGCTGCGGATACATCTCCAGCCAGACGCTCTGCAAGTCCTGTGTGCTGCTGGAGGGGCTGAACCGTGGGCTACCTAAACTAGGCATCGGCAAACACCACCGCCTGCACGATAAGATCCTCTCCCAGCAGCCGCTGACGGAGAGGGAGGAGAGGAAGCTGAAATCAGTAGAATTTTGACCAAAATCCCCTAATAATTCACCATAAGAACTAAGAATTGGAACATTTTTAAGGTAAATCACAGTTGCTGTTGCTATTCCAGTAAAGACCTTACTTTTGGTCTTTTTTTTGTATTAGGTAATCCTTATAACTTTAAAAGGATGGTGGAGATTTCAGGTGGCTGTGTAGCTCCTATAATGTAATAATTTCACCCTATAATGTAATAATTTCACCCTATAATGTAACAATTTCCTGAAAATGTAATAAAATTTGCACTTAACTCAATCGAAAACGTAATAAAATCCAATAATGTAATAACTTCGCCAATAATGTAATAAAATATCCTGACTGATATTGTAATTTTACCAATAATGTAATACCTTATTACATTATTGGGAATTTATTACATTTTCAGGGGGGTCTTTTTTTTTTTTTTTCAAAACTGATAATGTAATACTTGACAAATAATGTAATATATAGATGTTCATTTTCAGTCCAGAGTTCTACATTTTGTGTTTTAAATATCTAAGAATGTTTTATACACTGGATTTGAAACACCAGAATAAATATTGGGTTAAATTAAAGACTTTAAGTACCATGTAATAAATTCCCAATAATGTAATAAGGTATTACATTATTGGTAAAAATGTTATTACAATATCCGTCAGGATATTTTATTACATTATTGGAGAAGTTATTACATTATTGGGTTTTATTACATTTTCAATTGAGTTACCGTAAGTGCAAGTTTTATTACATTTTCAGGAAATAATTACATTATAGGGTGAAATAATTACATTATAGGAGCTACAGGCTGTTATTTTTGTGGCGTTAAAAGCATGTTTTATTTATTTTTACCGCTTTAATAATACCAAGTTTTGATAACATGGTCACATTCAAAGATGTTTTATGAACTTAAATAAATGTTTTCATTTGTTCTTCATGTTGATTCAAGTTTCATTCTGGTGCAGCGGAGCCTCAGTGCTCAGCTCTGCTGCTTCACAGTAATACGGTTCTAGTTCAGATCCAGAGGGGGATTTATTCCAGGAAGCGGGTTTAGTGAAAAGTCTGAGTTTGTTAAGCCTGAGATGAGGGAAATCCAGAGTTTTCAGTTCCAGAAAGCGAGTTAACTCAAACTCTGAGTCAGTTACTACGGCAACTGAGTCTCTGAACCTAATCTGCTCGCTAGCAGGTTTACTTCAATAAAGCCTGAGTTTCTCTCTGTCTCCTCCCTCAGTGGCGTTAATTCAGACAATGGGCCTTTACACATCCGTTTTCTGCACCACGGACAGCAAGAGCAGAGTTAGAGCAGAAAAAGCGTATCTGACAAAACGCAATTTAACTCATTCGGTTCACTTTATTCACTATGTCAGTGCAACAATATCACAGGGACATCCCAGTTTAACTTCAAACAGTTAAAGTCCAAATGTAAAAAGGAGAGGGAGGGAGCAGAAGAGAGAAGGAGAGAAGAGATAAAAAAAAGAGTCAAATATTTCCCTTAAACAGATTTATAAGAGGGTAGGGTGATTTGATATTTTACCTTAAGATGAATTTGCATAAATAATCCATCAGTGGCTACAGCCTCGTTAATAACAGCCTCGTTAATATCTTCTGCTGCTGGGGCAACATTGGACCATCACTTGCCTTCTATCTTTCTTTTTTTAATTGCGTGGTTGTCTGCTTCCTTTTCATTTTTCTAAGTTAGTAACACTGCAGAGCTAAAAACCAGATTGATAGCGACCACTGTCGTCAGGGACGCTGGGACATCACATTTCAAGATATGAGGGGGTACAAGTGTTGGGAAAGATAATACCTAGTGAAATCCATCATGTTCTGATATGCATTTGTAGTTATTTTGTATGTATTAAGTAATAGAATAAATCAATACAAATAGACACAGAGTAATTCCATAAATGTATAAAAAAAATAAAAAAAACATTTACATTTTCCTCTGAAGCCGAGGTGTGGCGGCTGCCCCTGATCTAAATGACAATAACATTTCATTCAATACCATTCCACCACTGTTTTCATCTGTAATATTATAAGACAGTGTGTTTAAATGTTAAATGAATACTGCATTCAAACTAACACATTGATGCAGCAACTTTCTCCCACGCTAATTCTCTCCTCGTGTTTCGTGTTTTTTTCCGAATTATGCTCTCATACTGGCCATACGCACGTATTAACACTTCTAACTCCAGTGGCGTGAAGTATGTGGATCTTCAGATGCAAACTAATGTTTCCTCAAAGGGATTTTGTAAATTGAAATGTTAAATAAAGTTTAAAAAAAAAGTATGTTGCTCTTTTGTTGTCGCCGGTTGCCATGGTGAATCCTTGTATCAGGGCTCTACTGATGATGCTTTTTATTTCCCTCACGCACGCGCTTAGCTCGAGCTTAACAAACTCAGAGTTGATTGAACTAACTCATATCAGCTGTTCTGGAACCGAAAACTCAGACTTTCTTATCTCAGGTTAAGTCAACTCAGAGTTCAGGTTTAAACTCTGAGTTTGTTGAACCTGTTTCCTGGAATAAATAATAAATATAAGTATAATAAATACCCCTCAGGTCTTTCGCTGTGGGTTTTCTCCCAGAGTCTAAACATATTGGTGATTCTAAATTGCTCAAAGGAGTGATTTGGGAGTGTATGTAATTTTTTTGTCTGCATCTTGACTGGCAATCTGACCAGGCTTGCAAAAGCAAATCCCTGCTAGAATAAGTGAGTGTAGATAATCAGGGGTGTCAAACTCATTTTACTTGGCGGGCCGGATTTGACCTATTTTTTTCTTGCGGGCTGCACGCTCAAAATAACAAAAACGGTGCAATTTTTTTTTTCTAATTCTTCTTTTTTTTTTTTTTACTATTGTTATCTAATCCAATATCAATTTAGTTAATTTTAAAGGAAATATGCACTTTGTTTACACTCTAATTATGTAAAACATATTTCTTCAGGATCTTATCTTGAAATTTCTCGTTTTTTTTCAAATTATGTAAGATACTTTTAATAAATTAACATTTAGTTTTTTTGCGTTGGAAACTTCTCTCGGGCCGCACATTTGACACCCCTGGTGTAGATGGAAGGTTAAGGTCCAGAACACGGCAGCCCTTCTCACACATGTCACATCTCTATTGACCTTCTCTGGCGACCTGTGGCTGTTCATTGAAAAGGTCGTTTTCCAGCAAATCCATGCTTTTATGATGCAAAACAACCTCTTTAATGTATTTCAGTCTGGATTTCGGCCACACCACAGCACTGAGACTGTACTCATTAAAGTCTTAAATGATATTCATCTGAATAATGATGCAGTTAAATCCTCTGTTCTGGTATTATTGGATCTGAGTGCTGCATTCGACACAGTTGATCATAACATTCTTCTCAGCAGACTGGAAAAGTGGATGGGACTTACCGGCACTGTGCTTCAATGGTTTAAATCTTACTTGCACGATAGGGCCTTTTTTGTGTCAATAGGAAACCATGAGTCTGGGAGAACCAAGATCACATGTGGGGTTCCTCAAGGGTCTATTCTCGGACCGCTTCTATTCAACATCTTTATGCTACCCCTAGCTCAGATTATGGAACATCACAACATTTCCTACCATACTTATGCCGATGACACACAGCTCTATATTTCAGTGTCACCACATGACTACAGTCCCCTGATCTCATTGAGTAACTGTATTCACCAAATCAATGAGTGGATGTGCCTGAATTTTCTCCAGCTAAATGCAGAAAAGACAGAGGTGATCATTTTTGGCCCTAAAAATGAAAGGGAAAAGATCAGCGCTCACCTTGGCTCCATGTCATTGACAGCTACAAATCAAGCCAGAAATCTTGGTGTAATTATTGACTCAGACCTGAACTTCAACAGCCATCTAAAGTTTATCCCTAAATCTGCCTATTACCACCTAAAAAACATTGCTAGAATTAAGGGGATTCTGTCTAAACAAGACATGGAAAAACTTATTCATGCATTCATTTTCAGTAGGTTGGATTATTGCAATGGCATCTTTACAGGCCTTAACAAGAAATCTATCAGGCAGCTGCAGCTGATCCAGAACGCTGGAGAGTCCTTACAAACACCAGGAAACTGGACCACATTACACCGGTCATGAAATCACTACACTGGCTTCCAGTTAGTCAAAGGATAGAGTTTAAAATCTTACTGCTGGTCTACAAAGACCTGAATGGTCCTGGACCAAAATACATGCTTGATCTGTTAGTTCCTATGAAGCTCCCAGAGCCCTGAGCTTCATTTGGATCTGGTTTGTTGTGGTTCCAGAACCAGAACCAAGCAAGGTGAGGCAGTTCAGTTATTCTGCTCCTCACCGGTGGAACAAACTTCCTGTAGACCTGAGGTCTGCTGCAACTGTAGATCCTTTAAATCAGGGTTAAAAACATTACTGTTTACTCAAGCGTACTCTTAAACTAAACTTACCTGCTGTATTCTACTGCCCTTATTTTTAACAGATTGTGCTTTTATTATTTTACTTCTTTTCTTAACATCTTATTCAATCATATTTGTTATTTACTGTCTAATTATGTCGAATTATTTACTGTCTAATTATGTCTTGCCGCTTTTAATGTCAATGTAAAGCACTTTGAATTACCTTGTGTTGAATTGTGCTATACAAATAAATTTGCCTTGCCTTGTTCATGTTCAAATCAAACACAAGTTGTTGAAACTTGCCTGCAAAGCGTTTTTTTTTTTGTTTTGTTTTTTTTTTGTGTTTTTTCAATGGTGGAACCAGCTACCAGTTGCCACAAGAGCCGGGCCATCCCTCTCCGTTTTCAAGAAGCTCTGGAAAATCCGCTCCCAAGGAAGAACCTTTCTCTTAAACCTTTTAACCTTTTAACCTTTTAACCTCCACCCACACGCTCTCAAATGCACTTATTACTCTGCAGTTTACTGAGTTTACTGTGGCTTGATTGATCTTACTCAGTTGTAAGTTGTTTTTGAATAAAAATATCTGCTAAATGTAAAGGTTTAATTAATAGGCTTGTGTGAAACTAGTTTTTACAAATGGTTTGTTTTTGGAAATTTACCACATGTTCAGGAATGATCAGTTTTTCTTCATTGCTCTATTTTTTTTCCCAAGTGTCTCACACATTAAAATAAAATAGAATAATTTTGAATGAATGAATGAATTTTTATTTCGAACATGTATATATTAAATTAAAATAAAATAAACAGTAACATCTTCACATTCACATATGTTTGAAAAAAGGAGTAGGAAGAAGTTTATACTTTTTCCTAGTTCCTACCCCTTTATAACTATATTTACATTGTTATATCTACACAATATCATATAAATATAGTCTAAATACTACGTAAACATGCTTATTACTACATAATTATCCATTTAAGTATATAGAAAATATAAACATTACATAAATATATATAGAAAGTACAAATATTATATAAATATACACTATATAAATGACCTAAATATCCCTATAAACATATATGCTACATACCTTCATCCTTCAGCCAAAGACTGCTCCACCCGCGCTGCAAGAAGGAACGCTACGGCAGGCCCTTCATCCCCACAGCCATCAGACTGAACAATAAGAAACTGTAGCCAGCCTTGTGCAATAAACCTGTCTCTTTAAAAGTGCAATAACCACTAATACCTCACGTATTTTTGGAAATATTTGTAAATATCTTGTAAATATTATCCGTTTATTTTGTATCTATTTATTTTATTTATTTATTTTTGTATCTTTTTTTTCTCTCTTGTACATAGTCTTTTTCTACTTTTTATATTGCTCTTTTTTATTATTTAACTATTTATGGTGATTTCTATTTGACATTTTTTGTATAAAGCGTGTGTGTGTTTTGGCTGCTGCACGACTGAATTTCTCCTCTGGGAGATCAATAAAGTCTACTATTCTATTCTATTCTATTCTATACCTAATAAATATATAACATGTACAGGACTGTCTCAGAAAATTTGAATATTTTGATAAAGTTCTTTATTTTCTGTAATGCAATTAAAAAAACTAAAATGTCATACATTCTGGATTCATTACAAATCAACTGAAATATTGCAAGCCTTTTATTATTTTAATATTGCTGATTATGGCTTACAGTTTATGATTAAGATTCCCAGAATATTCTAATTTTTTGAGATAGGATATTTTATTTTTTCTTAAGCTCTCCCCTCTGAGGTTGTAATGGCTTTGTCTTAAATTGACCATATTTTGAATACAGTCTGGCAGCATGTTCTTGTTATTTTCGCCAACTTGTTACATGGTTGTCTTGTATTTTGACCGTGCAGCTGCAGCTCCCTCTCTCGGCCACTAGATGTCGCTGCGGGGCCCTAAACGGCGACGCGAGAACGCGCTTTGGACTCGCACACATTCACATGGAGATGCGCGTTCACGAGGCCGATCCTAACTCCACTCCAGTCGCAGCAGAAGTTTAGAGGTAAAGACTCGCTAAACACGCAAGAAACCTGCCAATTAGAGAAGAAAAAAACAAAACTGACGCAGAATACAACTTTGCAGCCGACATGGATGACTTAGGTAAGTTTGTTTTTGTTGAAAAGCTGTGGGTGGAGGAGAAGTAACATTAGTGAAAGGAGCGTTTCTGCTTCATCTCCCTGCGAAAGTTTGCTATTATCGTTCATTTTGTTGCATTGTAATGTGGGAAAAAAAGTACCTGTGTTTCACACATTTAAACCCCCCTAGTTTCTGTTTTTTTTTTTTTAAATCAACACCGTGACTCTCTCTCGCTTCAAGGTCTCTGATAATAAAGGCTGATTTATGGTTCTGCGTTATACCGACGCAGAGCCTACGGCGTAGGGTACGCGGCGACGCGCACCGCCGCGTAACCTACGCCGTAGGGTACGGCGTAGGCTCTGCGTCGCGCCGTGTTTCCTCGCATGGAGCAGCCACTTTTGATTAAGTGCGTAGGTTTTATGGGGGAGAAAAGTTTAACTTTGGTTTTTGGTCGTGGTGAACTCTTGCCCCGGGCTGCTCAGCTTTGAAGTGGACGGACAGACAGACAGGCCTCCCTATTTAGATCTGCCTGGGCTCGGCTGGCTCTAAAAACAAACCTTACAAAGGAAAGAGCAGTAAGGATAAAACATCACACCAATCCTCTATTCCAAACTGTACTCAAATAAAAGTACTGTTACTTCAGAATAATGTGACTCAATTAGAAGTAAAAAGTAGTCATCCAAATAATTACTTGAGTAAAAGTAAAAAAAGTACTTAAAACTACTCAAGTACTGAGTAACTGTTGAGTAACGTCTGATTTATTTTTTTAACACAACCATTCCAACAGACAAAAGTACAAAATAATCATGTTCAAGCAAATTAAACCAATAAAATAATAATAATAATAATAGCTTAAATTAAAATAATCATAATAAAGTAAATTCAATTACTTTATTAAATAATAAAATAAATAAAATAACAGAATAAAAAAATAAATTAAGCACAAGTAGCACAAAATTTCCAGTCTTTGTACTTTTCTTTTTTAACCAGCACTAGAACAAACATGAACTCATAGAAACTCTGTGTGTTTAAATTTCAATTCAATTTCAATTGTATTTATTTGGTAAGGAGGGACAGTGCACATCATTATGCATTTACAAAATAAAAGCACATGCACCCAAATGTAGCCTATTGGCTAATTCCCATTGGCAGTCCCCCCGGCTAGGATATAAAAACAATGCAAGTTTAAGAGCAATACAATGTTCAGTTAAAAAAATATAATAGTACAATAATGCAACCAACCACATAACACATTTCATAGTATTTTTACATTCATAAGTTATAGTTATAAGTTATTGTTATAAGTTTTAGCAGCAGACTAAAGTGAAGTGCCAGTGACTATGTAAAATGCTGTAAAGTGTCACAGCTATAAAGTGCAGAGTAGATGTATAAAGTGCGTGGTGTATGGGGTTATGGACTTGAGAGAAAAAAAAAGTCTGTGTAAATGTGACAAAACATGCAAAAACTAACATTTTCCCCAAAGAATCACCCAGTGATGTCATGAGATTGACGCGTACGCGGATAAAAGGGATAAAAGAAAAGTAACAGCTCAACGTAGCCTAATGTAGCGGAGTAAGAGGAACAGTTTCTTCTTCACAAATCTACTCAAGTAAAAGTAAAAAGTATAGTGATTCAAAACTACTCCTAAAAGTACAACATTTCCCAAAACTTACTCAAGTAAATGTAAAGGCTGAGGTATGGTTCTGCGTCACACCGACGCAGAGCACACGCCGCAGCCGTGACGCCGTGCTGAACCCTTCAGACTTCTCCGTCTCTCCATTTGGTCGCGGTGCAGTACCCCCCGCGGCCGCTAGTTAGCGATCTTTTTCTGAATGGTTTATCCGACTTTTTCCGGTCACAGTAAATCAAAGAGATAAGGACAACTATTGTGCAAAAAACAAAAACAAAAAAAATCACACATAAACGAAGAAAAGAGCCCTGGAAGTTCACTACTGATTCAAACCGGAAACCGGAAATGCTTCGCTTTCAAACGAACCAATCACAGCCCTCTCGGTCTGCGTGTGGACGGCGTCTCCTCGACGCGTAGTTACAATTTTCGGGAGGTGCACGTCACTGACGGCGCAGGTGACGGCGTGTCGTCTGCGTCGATCCAAACCACACGCCGTAGGCACGGCGTCATTTTGACGCAGAAGCATAATTCAGCCTTAACTCGTTACTACCCACCTCTGCAAAGGATATGCACATTGCAAAAAAAGAGCAGTAAGGATAATAAATCATGCTGGGTATCTCCATCACACCAATCCTCTAGTCCTTAAATTACAGACTTTGAAATTTGTGGACATAGTGAAAATTAGAACAGTTTAAAGCAAGAAATTATGCACTGCCTGAAAACATTCAAAAAATGTTTCAAGATAAAGAAGGACTTTATAATCTAAGAGGAAAATTACATTTTAAACAACCATATCAGTCTGTGGGGGAACTTTGTGGAATGGTCTGGATGATGAAATCAAACGAAGCACTCACTTTATCCAGTTTAAAAACACATACAAGAAAGCAATTCTTGACAAGTATAAAATGGGGACGTCTAAAGAACTTCCATATGTATTTCTTTGATTGTTGTTTTGTTCCTTGTGGGATGGATCATATAGATACAAATAGAACTGCTGCATTCATGGCTGGTCATGGATCATTGTAGAGGGGACTGGGAGATTGGATTTTTGAATTTAGGATATTGTAGAGACCGGTTTAATTATGCCGTGATCTTGGTTATTGGTTGTTTGTGTTGTATTTATTTTTTGTTATTTTGTCTTTTCTTTTAATTTTTTCTGTGGCATTATGAACTGATATTGTGAGGAAGGGACAGGACTAAATAAGCGTTTCTGCTTCTTCCTGTTCTCTCTCACACACATTGTTTTGCTGTGTTTTATTTTTGGATGAGACTGTTAAATTGTTTTGCTTTTTTTATATTTTGATTCTTTTAATTTGATGGGTTTTGTTGTGTTGGAGACAAAGCCGACAATAAAACCCTCTGCTGTGATGTGGTTATGGAGCAGACCGGTGCCCAAACTGGTGCACACGAGTCACGACTCCTCGTCCACGACTCCTGGTCCACGACTCTTAGTCCACGACTCCTAGTCCACGACTCCTAGTCCACGACTCCTAGTCCACGACTCCTAGTCCACGACTCCTAGTCCACGACTCCTAGTCCACGACTCCTAGTCCACGACTCCTAGTCCACGAGTCCTAGTCAATGATTCCTAGTCCACGACTCCTAGTCCACGACTCCTAGTCCACGACTCCTAGTCCACGACTGCTAGTCCACGACTCCTAGTCCACGACTCCTAGTCCACGACTCCTAGTCCACGACTCCTAGTCCACGACTCCTAGTCCACGACTCCCAGTCCACGACTCCTAGAACACGACTCCTCGTCCACGACTCCTGGTCCACGACTCCTAGTCCACGACTCCTAGTCCACGACTCCCAGTCCACGACTCCTAGAACACGACTCCTCGTCCACGACTCCTAGTCCACGACTCCTGGTCCACGACTCCTAGTCCACGACTCCTAGTCCACGACTCCTAGTCCACGACTCCTAGTCCACGACTCCTAGTCCACGACTCCTAGTCCACGACTCCCAGTCCACGACTCCTAGAACACGACTCCTCGTCCACGGGCCACCGTTAGTCCACGGGCCAGAGCCCAAAATCTCACTGGTCAGTTCCACTCAAGGTGACTAAAACTTACTTATGATTTAGATTATATTTTGGTATAAAACCTTCCTGAGTGGCAGCTGGATCAGAGTTTGAGATGTTGATATTATCTGATGATTCTGTACTTGGTTAACCTTCTTAACACTAGGGATGGGCGGTATGGTCTAAAAAATGTATCACGATAATTTCTGGCATTTATCCCGATAACGATTAAAATGACGATAAAAAAAATACTAATTCAACTCCATCTTTGTAACTATAAATCTATCACCACATTCAGTCTTTGGAGCCAAAACACTGCTCTAAAAGATACTAAATACTATTAAACTACACCAATGGGAATTTATCTTTCTTTCTTTCTTTCTTTCTTTCTTTCTTTCTTTCTTTCTTTCTTCCTTCACGTACGTTGTGCGTGGATTTAACACAGAACCATAAATCATCTTTACACAAAAACGTCATCAACAGGAATTTATCGTTTTTACCGTGAGATACAAATTCTTACCGTGGGGAATTTTTTTGACGGTTTATCGTGAACGGTAAAATATCACCCATTCCTAATGTCTATAGATGATATTCTGGTATAAAACCTTCCTGAGTGGCAGCTGGATCAGAGTTTGAGATGTTGACATTATGTGATGATTCTGTACTTGGTTAACCTTCTTAACACTATCATAAATACACACAGAACTTGACATTTTCCCATTAATAACAATGTTAATTTTGTTTACAATATTGTTATGTTTATAATGTTGTTTATAAAACTAATCTGGTTCCTTCATGTCGTGTATCTGCACGATAAAGACCAGTTATAGTTTCATAGGAGCCTAATGATGCTCTTCTAGTTTAAGGCTCACAATGACCTGTAACAATGATATATTAGGGGTATATTATACATTTCCTGAATCCTTATGGTCCTGTGAGTATTCCAGTTTTTGTATTTTGTGTCTCTGTTGTTCCTAGATTACACAGGGATAAAAGATAGTATATCATTTAGGTGAAAATGGTGTAAAAATGTGTGTTGTTTCTAGTTTAAAGAGCTGCAGTGACCTCTATGTTGGTCAGAAAGATTCACATCTTAGCTTAAAAGGTCCCATTTAAAATGATACCAAACACATTGTGTGAAACATTAACAGATTTCCTGAACCTGAGTCTAAACCAGGATATGCAGCAGCATCTAAAATGTAATTTTCTGACCTTCATGAGCTGATAACTCTGATCCAGCTGCCTCTCAGGAAGGTTTTATACCAGAATATCTTCTACAGACATGGATCTTTTCAAAAATCATAAGTAAGTTTTGTCACCTTGAGTGGTTCTGATATCTGGTCTGGAACATGGACTAAACACAGTTCCACCTGAAAGCAACAAAAAGCCTGCAAGCATCACGCTTTTATCCCAAACTACACAGTTGCTGGTTTATTATTTACTACTTTGTGCACTGAGTTTTAAGGCAAGGCAGGTTTATTTATACAGCACAATTCAACACAAGGCAATTCAAAGTGCTTTACATCGACATTAAAAGCAGCAAGACACAATTAAACAGTAAATAAGATAAGATAAAGTTACATTAGTAAGATAAAATTACATTAAACCTGAAGTTTTGAGGGCTTTGTAAACATGATTATTTCTTAAGTAGTGTACAAGTTAAAATGGAACTATGAAAATGAGAAAAACAAGATGCTAAAAATAAATGTAATGCTTTTACTGACTCTAAACGGTTAATCTGTCAATCTCCTCACTAAAACATCACGGCTGCTCCAGCAGTGCATTTAAGAGACATGATGACACATAAGATCATCATTCAGCAGTGGGGACACATTTCTGATCAATATATGATATAGATATATTGATCATTATCGTTATATGATATAGATATTGATCATTATCGTTAGAGGCATCAACAGCCCTCAACTTGGTTACTTCTTTCTCCCTGCGTGAAGGCAAGTTTATTTGTACAGCACAATTCAACACAAGATAATTCAAAGTGCTTTACATCAACATTAAAAGCAGCAAGACACAATTAAACAGTAAATAACAAATAAAATAAAATGATAAGAAAAGAGGTAAAATAATAGAAAGCACAAGTTGTTAAAAGTAAGGGCAGTAGAGTACCGCAGGTAAGTATTTAATCTAAGAGTACGCTTGAGTAAACAGTAATGTTTTTATCCTGATTTAAAGGATCTACAGTTGGAGCAGACCTCAGGTCTACAGGAAGTTTGTTCCACCGGTGAGGAGCAGAATAACTGAACGCTGCTGAACCTTGCTGGTTCTGGTTCTGGAACCACAACAAACCAGATCCAGATGAAGCTCAGGGGTCTGGGAGCTTCATAGGAACTAGGGCTGGGCAAAAATATCCATATTGCAATATATTGCGATATTTTGCCGGCCGATTCAATATCCATATTCAAAATTTGAATCTCAATTTGAATCTTTTTTTTTCCAGGTAATAAATCATGTTTCAGATGCCATAAAACGGCATTGTTAATTTGAATTACATTGTTTTGACTCAGTTTGTCCCATGAATTATTATAATCTGATGGATTTTAAGATGAATAATACCTTTTGCAGTTTTCAGCAATAGATCCTAAAATTTGGATATCACAATATAGTAGTGTATCGTGACCTAAGTATCGTGATGTGTATCGTATCGTGAGGTCCTTGGCAATACCCAGCCCTAATAGGAACTAACAGATCCAGCAGGTATTCTGGTCCAGGACCATTCAGGTCTTTGTAGACCAGCAGGAAGATTTTAAACTCTATTCTTTGACTCACTGGAAACCAGTGGAGTGATTTCATGACCGGTGTCATGTGGTCCAGTTTCCTGGTGTTTGTAAGACTTCAAAAAGGAAAAATGTTGTGTAAAAACAACAAAAATGGTGTGATTGATTGGCCTTTTGCCGTATTTGCTGTTTCAATCATCACTCTCAAAACTAGATGCACGTTTGATGTCAGTTTTAATGACATGAGTTTACATTTTTCAGTTGCTACTAATGTTTAAGGTATTGGTTCACATCACCAGATTGGTGAACAGTTTCTCCCCCCAAAGCCGTGACCGTCGGTACACCCCACAACCCGTCAGTACACCCCACAACCCGTCAGTACACCCCACAACCCCACAACCCCACAACCCCACAAACACGATCTGGCACTGATGTGAAACAGCTCTTTGTGCGGTCGACACTTCATTAGACTTTCAGAGTGGAGGTTACAAACTGGATTATTATCACCAACATTACATCATATTTTCCTTTTTCTCCAACTAGAATATGCATACAGAATCAGATTGACGAGTATTGGTTGGAAATCCATGTATTTCTATGTGCGTTTTATTGTATTTTCTGCTATCAATCCTCAGTTCATGGTTCATTAAGTAGTGAAGTCTGTGATGGGTGTGATGGGATGGGATTTAATAAGATGTGCACTGCTCACTCTGTAATAATTATACTGTACATTAGACAAAAAAATGTATCACGATAATTTCTGGCATTTATCCCGATAACGATAAAAATGACGATAAAAAAAATACCAATTCAACTCCACCTTTGTAACTATAAATCTATCACCACATTCAGTCTTTGGAGCCAAAACACTGCTCTAAAAGATACTAAATACTAAACTACACCAACGTATCAACGGGAATTTATCTTTCTTTCTTTCTTTCTTTCTTTCTTTCTTTCTTTCTTTCTTTCTTTCTTTCTTTCTTTCTTTCTTTCTTTCTTTCTTTCTTTCTTTCTTTCTTTCTTTCTTTCTTTCTTTCTTTCTTTCTTTCTTTCTTTCTTTCTTTCTTTCTTTCTTTCTTTCAGGTTCATTTCCTTCCTTCCTTCCTTCCTTCCTTCCTTCCTTCCTTCCTTGCTTCCTTCCTTCCTTCTTCCCTTCCTCTTTTCTCCCTCAACAAGAATTTATCGTTTTTACCGTGAGATGATAAATTCTTACTGTGGGGGATTTTTTTGACGGTATATTGTGAACGGTAAAATATCACCCATTCCTACTGCACACTCTGTAATAATTATACTGTACATTACTGTGCTGTTTTGAAATAATCAAAACATTTCGTCTAGAGAATATGAAAAAACTGTATCACAAGATGCAATAAGTCCAGGAGACTTGTCTTTCTAGCGAGGCCGGTTGTTGAATTCTGGTGAGCATCTGACCTGCAGGAATTACAGCATGAAAAGCTACAAACTTTCACATGTTTTGGTAATCTATAACATTCAGTATGTTGTTACTGAGTTACTTAAGTCGTCTATTTTTTGCCCCGCTCATTATCTGTTGTCCTTTCACACTGAACTTTTGATTTAACTGTCATAGTTTATATGTCTGTTATATTTTACCATACTGAAACAAAATCAATCCCTTTCTAGTTATTGTTAAATATTGTAATGAATTGTTTCCTTTTTCCGTTTTAACTGATATGGTAAAGTAGGTCAGCAGTAAACTGGATTTGTTAATTGTTTAAGTGGAGAGATGGTGCAGCACATTGCTGGGAGAAAACCCTGCAGGCCCGTTAGATGCTGTTGCTGCCGCGGGCGGCTGAAAGGACTTATTGTTGGTGCAGACGGAGCTTACGGCCGCTCTGAAGCCGCTGAACAACAGCCTGAAGAAGGGGGCGAGGCTGCTGAGGAATTTCAAACATCGCTCCGTGTCAGGGTGCAAGGCCAAATACTGTGTGGGTCAGGCCTCACCTCCCGCTGCTTCTCTGCAGCCTGTTTATGCTCGTGCTAAAAGGGAGAGCTATCAATTTATGCCCGTTAAAGTGAAACCTGGCTCCTTCTGCAATCAAAATATTTAGAGAATTGTAAAAACAGAGCTTTGATTTTCAGTAGTGCAGGTTGCATACAGAACTGTCTCAGAAAATTAGAATATTGTGATAAAGTTCTTTATTTTCTGTAATGCAATTAAAAAAAAAAAAAATGTCATACATTCTGGATTCATTAAAAATCAACTGAAATATTGCAAGCATTTTATTATTTTAATATTGCTGATTATGGTTTACAGTTTAAGATTAAGATTCCCAGAATATTCTAATTTTTTGAGATAGGATATTTGAGTTTTCTTAAACTGTAAACCATGATCAGCAATATTAAAATAATAAAAGGCTTGCAATATTTCAGTTGATTTGTAATGAATCCAGAATGTATGACATTTTTGCATTACAGAAAATAAAGGACTTTATCACAATATTCTACACACAATATTTCATATGCCCTTTTGTAGCCGTCTTAGATTCCCACATCCTCTTTAAATATTTGTGAACACTTCAAAGCTACAGTTTACTGTTTTGGATGAAATGTTTTGACTCTTAGACTCATGGGTTATCAATTAGTGTGCATGGAGTTTTTGGAGAATGTTGTCATCTTCCACTATTTCCCCTCCTTTTTCTCTTTCTGTATATAGAGATCCGCCCACATTTCTTATTCTCCAAGAAGGGAATTCCCTGAGCCGGGAGTGAATGCTCCTTCAGGCTATTCCTCTGACTCAGAAAACTATCTGAGAAATACCTGGATATATCTGATACGGAAGAGTATCAGGGCCAGGCAGGAGAAGAATAAAAATTATATTTTAGAGGAGGAAGATTTTTTTTGTTCATTCACTTCGAGAAAAAAGTCGAAATGTTGAGAAAAAAGTCGAAATGTCGATAAAAAAGTCGAAATGTCGATAAAAAAGTCGAAATGTTGAGAAAAAAGTCGAAATGTCGAGAAAAAAGTTGAAATGTTGAGAAAGTCAAAATCTCAAGTAAAAAGTCGAAATGTTGAGAAATAAGTCAAAATTTCGTGAATAAAGTCGAAATGTGGAGAAAAAAGTTGAAATTTCGAGAAAAAAGTCGAAATGTTGAGAAAAAAGTCGAAATGTCGAGAAAAAAGTTGAAATTTCGAGAATATTTTTGAAGTATAATTTCGAGAAAAAAGTCGAAATGTTGAGAAAAAAGGCGAAATTTCAAAATTTTCGAAATTGTATGTATGTGTTCAACATTAATCTCGACATTTCAACTTTTTTCTCGACATTTCGTCTTTTTTCTCGAAGTGCACAATAAAAAAAATCTTCCACTCTCAAATGTTTTTTCTCTTGCCTGGCCCTAATACTCTTCCGTAATCTGAGGTCAGAATCAGCACTTGGCAGCCAGACCGAGACTCATTTGTCATCAGTTATAAACGGTAGCGGAAATAACCACGTCTTTACTCACATGTGGAGTTTTTAAGTTTAATATCAGTACGTATTTAGGCCAACTCTAACATCAACATGCTATAGTTTGGATAAAAAACATTTATTGGAGCCAATCATACTGCACTCAGCAACAGCTGCTTTATTGGCAGGTAATCCACTTAACTGCAAAGCATGAGCTTTCTGATCACTGGAGAAAAACATCGTCATGCTTCCGTTTAAGCATTTTCTGTGGCATGTGGGATTATCTGTGAAACACTTTCCAACGCGGGTGGGGGAGGTGACCGTTAAGACACACCCTTGAATACTAAATGAATCCAGCTAATATACCGAGTTATTTGTGCTGAACAGGTTATTTAGGGTAGCTGTAGATCAGCTGTCTGCCAACCTGAAAGCAGTTTAGTTCCTGACCTCCCAGTCCAAGTGTGTGTCATTGTTTTGTATGATTAAGATAAATCTATGTAGATTTATATTGAATAGACTAAAATGTACTTTCTGAATGTGGATGTAGTGTGAAGGTGTTTTAGGGCAGGGAAACATCTAAAGTAGCAAGAAAGACCATAATTGAGGAACACTGACTACGTTTACATGCAGTCAAAATTCAGGTTATTGCTAATATTCCGGTTACTGAAACATAGACTGTGTTTCCAGCATCAATAACCCTTTTAAAACCCGAATATTGGCAATAACCCGAATTTGCACGGCCATGTAAACACTTTAAATAACCCGAATTTGCTCATATTCGGGTTTTTAAAAACCCGAATTTGACCCCTGGGTTACTCCTTTTAAAACCTGAATATTGGGTCATGTAAACGCCAAGCGGAATATCCCGACCAAAAGGAACAGGAATTTGTTTTCTGCACATGCTCTGTTCACAAGGAATCCTGGTCTTTTGAGTCCAGGGCGTACTTCTAAACCAGCCTTTCGGGTGTCGTCTGACTGCTTCAGGGGTGTCGTCAAAAAATGACCTATTCTGACATTTCATATATAAATACCGTATTTTCGCGACCATTCGGCGTGCTGTGTGGAAAGGCATACCCTCATTTTTGTGTGTCATTTCTGTATTTAAAACACACACAGCGCACCGACCGTAAAGGCGCCGTCTACACACACGCGCCGCGGAACACACACACAAGCACACAAGTGTGTGCGTATTTAAAAAAAGAACGGGAGCAAAACTTTGTTTGATTGTACTATTTCAGTTTTTACATTAATCAACCCCATCGAAGTCCTCATCCCCTGTTTCTGCATTAAAGCTGTGTTCTCCCTCAGTCATCCATCTCTCCCACGCCGCTCGCAGCCTTAAGTCTGATTTATGGTTCCGCGTTACACCAACGCAGAGCCTACGCTAGGGTACGCGTAGGCTCTGCGTCGATTTAACGCGGGCCATAAGGCTTCACTTTGAACGGCCGGTTCACACCGAGGTCCAGCGGTTGGAGTTCCTTTGTCAGACCTCCCGGAACAGCAAGCACAGCGTTCATATTTTTCACTTCTTTTTTTAAATTGTCTGTGAGATGGGCGTGCATAGAGTCACAGATCAGCAGCGATGGTGATGTGTGGAAAAAACCACTGGGTCGCTGCACATAGACCTCCCTCAGCCACTCATCATCATCCCTTCATCCATCCAGCCCTTTTTGAACATTTTGGCATTTGTAGACGGTAGAAAGTACCGGGTTAGCGAGATTTACAAGAAGGTGAGAGAAAAGGTGCGTGAAGCAGCATTTGTTTTGAATTTGGATACAGGAAGAAGAAGCAGAAATGACGGGAATTGCGTCATCACGTTCTCCGTGCGTCGCTGGTTTGATCCAGATATCCTGAATGATTAATCACCATGTTTACAGGGATAACCCTGTTTGCTCACGCATGGAAACGGAATATTCGGAATGTTTCAGTAACCGGAATATTAGCAATAACCCAAATTTTGACTGCGTGTAAACGTAGTCAGTCGGAATATTCCATTGGACAGAGCAACAGCCAGACTGATGTCAACCAAAGACACAAACTAGGAGACTGTTGTGGGTTTTTACTGTAAAAATGTGTTAATCCAGACGTGACATCCGCAGTTCTGTTGCCGTCTTGGTTGGTTTGAACAATGGCTCTTGGACGCTGCAGTCTGAGTCACATCATAAAGCTTCTCCTTCTGTGATTGGTCTGTCAGGTTCTCTACCAGAGGAAATAGCTGAATGGGTGAGATACCAGACCTGAAAGTGACTATCCAGGTTATGCGGTTTAGGCCTGTGTTGAAAAGATCGATTCTCCAATTTTAAATCGATTCTCATATTAATTCCTAAAAATCGATTCATATGTCTAAAGATCGATTTAAAAAAAAATAATAATCTTTTTTTTTATTTTTTCATCATTACATTACAACTTTTGGTACTTTTTGTTTATGCCCAAAAAAGGAATATTTTGTTGGACACGAGAATAACTGGTGCCATGTTTTTGCCTTTAAATATGTTTAAAGGTATGAAAACATTAAAGTTTTCAGTTATAATTGCATAAATTGTCTATATTTCTTTGCTTTATATACTGTCTTGCAGTAAGTTACATTTGCATAAATGTTAAAAACCAAATTATTATAAATGGGGAAAAACTAAAAGTGATTTCATCCGTCTCTGTTTCCTCCTGGATCTGTTTGGTAATTCTGACCCACGATGTTTCTGTTTCAGTTCTATCAGCATTCTGGGAGCTGATTGGTCCTTACAGCATCATTAGCTGCAATACTTGCTGTTGAATCTCAATATAATACTAGTATTAATATGTTGCAGAACTACAGTCATATAATCCATGCAACAGCTGAAAAAACTGTTTTAATAACAGTAACCCAAATCAATATCGGATCGAATCGGATCGTGATAATCGATTCTGAATCTTAAGAATCGGAATCAAATCGATTCTTGATATTTGAATCGTTCTCCAGCCCTAATGCAGTTGTCACGTCTCTCTTCACACCGGATTTAATATCCAAACAGTTTGGATCAGCAGCTTGTGGGCTAGTCCTGATATGGAACTGCACATGTCAAAATATGGCCAGTATCTGAGTGTGAATGCAGAGCACTGGGAAAATAATGGACTGGTTATTGGGATTGCTTTAAATCTGATTTAAAATCTTTCTTTTCTTTTTTTTATCTGATTGTTTGTTGGTTTTTGGCAATATTGATTGCACATGTAGATGATGCAATGACAATAAATGCTTTCTAATCTTTCCTTCTGTAGAATGAGGTTTGGAAATAGTGACATTTAAGCCACAACACTGGCTTTGCAAATAGGGCTGGGGATCGATTCAAATGTCAAATGTTCTGATTCTTAAGATTCAGAATCGATTATCAAGATTTGATTCGATTCGATTCCGATATTGATTTGGGTTAGTGTTAATAAAACAGTTTTTTGAGCTGTTGCATGAATTATATGACTGTAGTTCTGCAACATATTAATACTAGTATTATATTGAGATTCAACAGCAAGTATTGCAGCTAATGATGCTGTAAGGACCAATCAGCTCCCAGAATGCTGATAGAACTGAAACAGAAACATCGTGGGTCAGAATTACCAAACAGATCCAGGGAGGAAACAGAGACGGATGAAATCGCTTTTATTTTTTCCCACATTCCGTTTTTATTTGCTCCATTTTTGGTCTATTTTGGTTTTTAATTTTTGAGCATTTGGTTTTTAGCATTTTTTGCAAATGTAACCCCAAGACAGTATATAAAGTAATGAAATATAGACAATTTATGCAATTATAACTGAAAACCTTAATGTTTTCATACCTTTAAACATATTTAAAGGCAAAAACATGGCACCAGTTATTCTCGTGTCCAACAAAACATTCCTTTTTTGGGGATAAACAAAAAAATAACCAAAAGTTGTAATGTAATGATGAAAAAAAAATACATAAATAAATAAAAAAAATAAAAAATAAAAAAAAATCGATCTTTAGACATATGAATCGATTTTTAGGAATTAATATGAGAATCGATTTAGAATTGGGAAATTGATTTCTTCAACACAGGCCTATTTGCAAAGCTTGTCGGGCATTTTGTTAACACATCTGTGTTTTGTAAGGAGCAGTTAATCACGTGGTTTTTGATTAGCAGCGTTTGGGTGTTACTTACTTACCCTCCTGTTCCTGTTACTTCACTCCTGTCAGGGTGAACTTAGGGTTTCACTACCTGCTTCTGCATTTCTGACTTTATTAAACAACGATGCACTGTAAAGTGTCTTGTGTTGACTGTCTGAGCTTGCACTTTCATAACCAATGTTGTTTTATTAATACATCCTTCAATATCAAACCTCAGATTTGACAGATGGTATACTGTATTTTTTATATGAACATGTGTGTGTTGTTTGTGTGGATTCGTACACGCTTCAGTCCCTTCATGCATTTGTAAACGCATAGCAATCCTCTGACATTTACTGTAATAGCAACATTCGATCCTGTTGCAGAGGAAGGCTTTGTTCTTGAAACGGTAATAAGAGTTGGGCGAGTGTAAACAGCTTGGTCTTTCGTGTTTATAGCGTTTGAATAACATACCAAAGATCTTGAACGGTCTTTAGTGGTTTCTGTGTTTCAGAGTGCCAGTAGTGGCAGAGTTAGTGTTACTAAACTAGCTATCATCACCCCGTTAGAAGAGCAGAGCGGTTCTAACCAGAGGACTCGCCAGCGAAGCTCCAAAGAAGCTCCTGGCTGTAAATCAGTCCTTGTTCCCGAGTTCCACACCCATCCTGTTCTGGATCTGGGGAAGAGAGAGCTGCACGGCTGACCTCATCGCTGAGGCAACGAGCCTGCTCCACATCCTCAGGAAACAGAGGAGAAAAACAATGAGTGAGCCGGTGCTGGAGGCCGGAGAACACAGAGAACACCGGTGGAAGAAGGGCATTTTAGTCCGGGAACTCAAGGCCAAACAGCACTCTCAGTGAAATCCTCCGTACCATATTGCTGTTTCACTTCCAGCTCCTCTTTGCCTCTTCCTGTTTGTCTCCATCCAGCCGTTTCTAAGGACTCGTGTAACTATGGCCGTGTAACTTGGCTCAGACAACAGTGCTGATTCTTTTCTACACGGGGCTGGGTAATAGAGGAGGGAACATGAACTTTAGCTGGATTCTTCCAACATTACTCACGTAGGTGACACCCCAGGACATGGTGTGTCCCAGTAGACCCAACTTAACGACTAGAAGAGAACCACATTCTTATGCTGGTTTTCTAGTAGGGGTGTAACAATATATCTGCCACGAAATTTCGCGATACAAAAACATCACGATACGTGTCGTGGAGGCGATATTGGGTTATTAATATTAATCTATTGTGTTGACTAGTAACGACCGCGCCTCGACCCGCCGACCAAAATCTTCCTCCGCTCAGAAGAAACTAGTCCCGTTTTGAGCTCTGAACTTTTACTTATGTAAGGCTGGTGTAGAGTTAAAGGGAAAGTTCGGTTTTTTACAACCTGGACCTTATTTCTGGCATTTTTTATGGTCGTATACTAGGGCTGGGCGATATATCGAGATTTTAATATATATCGATATATTTTCAAACACGATATGGTACGAGACAATATCGTTTATATCAATTTTAAAAAAAATTACATTTTTTTTTTTATGATTTTGATATAGCTTATTTTGTGACAAATTGACTTGAATGTTTTATTTGAGATTAGCACAAATGTTTTGTTATTTGCACAACTGTCAACCTCAGTGGAAAAGTCTGCCTGTTACTGTCTACATTGTATTAATTGCACAGTGTATTTTATTTTAATTGTTATGCAGGAAAGGGATATTTGTTTTATTTTATTCAAGAAGCATTTTTATTCTATATATGCAGGCAGTTTATTTTTATTTCATTTGTTTTATACATGTTGATATTGTGCAGACCTCTGTTAATAAAGGAACCTGTGTGACATTTGGCACGAGGCTTTGTATTAAAACTGACTGTTTTTTTAAGGGTTTGCCTCAGAAAAAAATGAAGCTAACAGAGATGCTAACAGAGATGCTAACAGAGATGCTATGCTATAATGCTTTGGGGGAAACCCCAATTAAGGCACAGAAAAAATATCGAGATATATATATCGAGTATCGCCATTTAGCTAGAAAATATCGAGATATGACTTTTGGTCCATATCGCCCAGCCCTATCGTATACTCACCCGGGCAAGTTTGGTGTCATTTGGAGTCCTTCGGAAGATATTAGGAGTTTTGTGCGAGCTGCTTCTCCATATAACGGTAGTGAACGGGGCACAGCGGGACACAGACGATGCAGCATCTAAATAACACATGATTGCCGCGAAACTCTTCATTTCTTTTATGAATCACTAGATCTGCTTCTGTGCATCTTCCAGGACCTGTTGTCTACATCCGGGGCTGTGTGTGTAACAAATAAATCAGTTTGTAAACAAGACCTCTGAACTCATGACGTCATCTCTGTGCGCGCACTCTGTCCTCCGTTCAGTGAGCTCTTCAGCCGTAACTCTGGCTCAAAACGGTAAGGACGTCCATCATATTCAAAGTCGTCGTCCACAACCTCAGAATTTGACAAATATTCAGACATGTTTCAAATAACTATCAGTAAACTAACAGTAGAACTCCAGCTGTACACAGAGCTGTGTCTGGGATGCTGCACAGAGATGACGTCATGAGTTCAGAGGTCTTGTTTACAAACGGATTTATTTGTTACACAGACAACCCCGGATGTAGACAACAGGTCCTGGAAGCAGATCTAGTGATTCATAAAAGAAATGAAGAGTTTCGCGGCAATCGTGTTATTTAGACGCTGCATGGGTCAATGACGAATAAGGATTTTCAACAGGTCAATTTTAAAATAATAAAAAAAGAATATCTATTGCAGTAGTTCAAACATTCAGAATGTTGTGTACACATAAATTCATATAAACATTTTAAATTAAATGAGTCAAGTGAGTTTTTTGTCAAGATGAATTGGCACTAGCCTTAAAAAAGGGCATGTGGTGCAACCATGATTCATATTAAAATAAATACATTTCCTCAACATCTTGACATCTTTTTTTTTACAAGTTTTCCGTATTATAGAGAAATTGTTTTTTTTTTATGGTCGCGCCACATGATATTTCATAAAATGGACGTCATCAGTCAAACTTTGTTTGTATATTATGATGGAAATATAAATACAAATGTGTTGCAATCTTACACACTACAAGATATTTAGGAAATCATAACAGATAAGGCAGAAGATTGATTTAAATACATTTAGAGTGATTTCAAAGAAAGTTTTCAAAACAAGAGTCCTGGTCGGACGGTCGCACCACATGACATTTTGATGCTTAAAACGACAACAAAATCCCAAATAACTAGTATTTTTTGTAAAATTCAAGTGAGTCCATATGTGGGACAGGTAGGTCATATATCTGGTATTTTTTATCCATTTAAACCTTTTTTGAATTGAAAAAAAGTCTGTTTTTCAGAAAATATAAGCGTGACGTCATTGACCCACATACAAATGCAAAATAACCACAATAAATGTGGCATCTAATGATTTAAAAAGCAAAAACAAGTGGAAGCTGCAGAGCTGTCTAATTCTCAGATGAACATGTTAATCTCCTGCCAGCAAAAGTTGTGTCTCAATTGTTTCAATTAAAAAAAAATCCAAAGGCCGGCCGGCTGTAAGGGACATGTTAACACCTATTTATGGGCAGAAATATGTGCCACTAGAAACTGAATTTGAATAATTTATATTTGAATTTGATCTGCTCAACTTGAATAATTCTATTAAAAAACTGAATCTGAATCACATAATTTGAATTTGTATTGTTTAATTTGAATCATTGCATTGAAAAACTGAATCTACATTCAGTTTTCACAATTCAAATTCAGTTCTTGCAATTCAATTTCAATTTCACTGTACCAGACATCCGGGTCTTCCGGAGGAAAAGCAATCGAGTGCAGATACAAAGAACTCTTTTTCACGTAGTCTACTATAACCTCTATTTTCTTTCAACGATATAAACGACCAATGGGAGCTAGATATTTAAACCTATTGTGTTTTCTCCATTTTGTGTAAAAAGTGTAGATTTATATCTTGCCGTTTTGTAGGAGTTTTTTGTATCTGCACTCGATTGCTCTTCCTCCGGAAGACCTGGATGTCTGGCACAGTAAAATTGAAATTGAATTGCAAGAACTGAATGTAGATTCAGTTTTTCAATGCAATGATTCAAATTAAACAATACAAATTCAAATTATGTGATTCAGATTCAGTTTTTTAATGCAATTATTCAAGTTGAACAATTCAAATTCAAATATAAATTATTCAAATTCAGTTTCTAGTGGCACATATTTCTGCCCATACCTATTGTATCAACGAATCCTGCAGGACTGGAGCAGGAGCCCCAAATAAAACGCCTAACTGTGCATGTAAATGAACCGACTGATGGGCTGTTACATCAGTTTCTAGACTTTCCTTGATTTACTGGTCTATTGGGAAGTAATTTTATTTTGGTCCAGCTCTCTCTCAAGGGGAGTGTCATCTTTCATACACGGGGCGGCCCGGGGGGTATTTTTAGGTCGTAATCACCCTAAGATTCTTCTCTCTCTCTGATTGTGTGTTTTACTATCTTTTATTCTCCGTTTCTGTGTGATTGTGTGTTGAACAGTAGAGGCAGGTGGTCGTCTATTGTCTGTAAAACTTGACAGAAATGTTTGTTCTTTGGTCATTATTAAATATGCTCGTCCATCTGTCCGATTTCTCCATCCACTCCCGTTTTCTGTTTCTATCCAGCCATCGCAGTCGCTCTGCGACTCCCGGCCTTCCCCTCAACACCCTCCCTGGCCCCCATCTGCCTTGTTTAATTATAAATATCATGTCGGGCTGGCCTGGGGTTGGGTTTCGGTGCGGGACTGTAGCCAGTTCCGCTCTTTTTCTCCCTGGCTATAAACAGGTAAGATGGGGACCCCGATGACCCGTCACCGCTGCCCACTCGCTAATAGAAGAGATTAGACCGGCGGTGTAGCTCACACTACACACTACACGTAAAGTAAAAACATCGCTAATGGAGCAGATTAGACCGGCGGTGTAGCTCACACTACACGTAAAGTAAAAACACTGACATGTCTGTGATTGTGGAATCTGAAGCACGCTGTCGTTAGCCAAACCGTCCCTGTAATTGTCCAAGCATTTTCTTCATTTTCTGGACTGACAGATGGAGTTTTATATTCAAGCACATTTTTCACTTACACGGTACTAAAGAATCCTGCGGTTCTAGAGCAAAGTCCAGCTTGAGCAGAACTTCTCTGTAAAGGTTTTAAAGGATGTCTGAAACAACACTTAATTTTTGTTTTGTAAATGGAACTGCTCTGGTACTAGAGCTGGGGATCGATTCAAATTTCAAGATTCGATTCCGATTCTTAAGATTCAGAATCGATTATCACCATTCGATTCGATATTGATTTGGGTTAGTGTTTCCTGGATTATATGACTGTAAAATAACTATTGAAATAATAATTTCACAATAATTATTGTGAAATAACTAAGAAATAATAACTCAAATAGGCATTTCAATATCCATTTAAAGTGCAAAAAAAGAAAGAAATTGCAACAGCTCAAGCAGTAAACTAATTATTTTATCTTGTCTGATTTATTCTGTCACCAGCTGGACATGAAGCACCGGCATTTTTCAGGTATTTCATGACAAACCGTGTCCGATAACAGAGAAACCAAACAAGCTCTAGTAAATATAGATAATATGAACTTCATTGAACTAATATAACATTTAGAAATTTAAGCTGAAATGTCCAGCATTTTCTCTAAAGAAAAGTTCATTTAGTTCAGGAGTTTTCAAAACTACTGGGATTAAAGTTCACCAGGCAAAAATGTAATGATGGAAAAAAATAAATAAAAATTAATTAAAAAAAAAAATCGATCTTTAGGAATTAATATGATAATCGATTTAGAATCAGAAAATCGATTTTTTTGGCATAAGTAATGGATGTGCTGAAAAATTTTATCGTCTTGTGTAATAATGAAATTATTATTTTTTTGTGTTCATTTGGTTTGTTATTTAGTCGTTTATTTTTTGTTTGTTTCTTAATTATTAAATTGTACTCTTTATCGTTTTCATTTCATTTTATTCTTTATTTCATTAAAAAAATAAATAAATAAAACAATTCAATTCAATACAAATACAAATGTTCATAAATTGTGAATGAAAAGGGAGCAGAAAGAAGAAGAATCTTATCTAATCTGCCCCTTTTTCCAAGAAATAAATTCACAAATGACATAAATTACAAATTAAAAAAACAACAACTAAGTAAATAAAAAAACTAAAATAAAATAAAATTACCGCCGTCTATGGGTATGTCAAACTTAACTAACATATTTCATTATATTTACTTAACATACAGGCTTTACTTGTTCTTTTGAATGTAATTCAAATAAGCTGATAAGCTCTTTGAGTTTTTGCCTCTTCCTGCACTTTAATTTGTAAAGTTGGTACTTTTATTTGTGTAATGTTTAACTGTGCAAATAAATAAATCTAAATCTAACTTGAGAAGCATTTAGAGGTTTAGACTCCGGTGTTGGATTTTAGAGGAGTTTTTAACAGGATATGGGCCGTGTGCTCTCGTTCCCGTCCCCCTCGTCCCACCTGATCTCTTGCTTTCTGCAGAGGAATGTGTGGAATTCCCCGTGTACAATGTTCTCATCTGATAAACGCTGCAGGACCATGGCCGGGCCTTGAGAGTGAGGATAAGGGTGCAAACAGTCAAGACTGTACACATACCCACCGCCACAAGAATGTGCAGCAAATATCCACACGGCCTCCCCCTCGTTCCTTAAACACACTGAAGACGAGCGACCAGAGTTAGATGTCCTGCTAGAGAGAGCTGTCTTTAATCAGTAGATTATGTAACTGATGAATTCATCTTGAATTATTAGATCCAGTTACATCATTCTAGATGACAGCGTTCTTCATTCAGCCCGTGCACAAAGGACCATTGAGTTGGAATGCAGTTAGATCAGAACTGGACTTTGTCCATTATGGCCGGGATGGAAAACACAAGTCTATTAATTTTCCTACGGTGCATGTTTAACATTTTTACACTTTCTTACACTATCTCCACTAAACTTTCTGGCTGGTCTGTCTTCATGCCAGACTCAGTGCTGCCCTCATAAGGAACATGAAGGAAGCTGAAAATGTCTTTTCTTTTTTTTTTTTATTCTGTTATGACCTGTAGTTAAGTTTATTTTATTGCAAAAGTAAATGTTTTGTCTAGACAGCAGATGTGTTACTCCAAATCCCTTACAGGTGGTGAGATTAAGTTCTGAACATAGAGGTTGTACTTTTGTGACACTGAATCTTGTTTCAGGTCTTAGCCGGTGCTGGTGGTTCTTTAGGACAGTATCAAACTATTTGTCCTGAAACTGCCTAAATTGCCTAAACTTTAACAAGTACTTCCTCAATTTATTGATTGTCAACGAATAAGCAAGATAAGACTATTGTCACTGAGGGAAGTTGACACTGGACACGTCACTATGCAGGACCAAATGAATCAAAAACATACAGAAATGTGAAATTAAAGGTACCATACTACCGTATACGTCCTCCGACTTTCAGAGGTTCAGATTTGACTTGAACTGTAATCTATCCTGATTTCTGGCGGACTGGTTGCCAGAGGTGGGTAGTAACGAGTTCCATTTACTCCGTTACATTTACTTGAGTAAGTTTTGGGAAATGTTGTACTTTTAGGAGTAGTTTTGAATCACTATACTTTTTACTTTTACTTGAGTAGATTTGTGAAGAAGAAACTGTTCCTCTTACTCCGCTACATTAGGTTACGTTGAGCTGTTACTTTTCTTTTATCCCTTTTATCCACGTACGCGTCAATCTCATGACATCACTGGGTGATTCTTTGGGAAAAATGTTTGTTTTTGCATGTTTTGTCACATTTACACAGACTCAAACACACACATAGTTTCTATGAGTTCATGTTTGTTCTAGTTCTGCTGGTTAAAAAAGAAAAGTACAAAGGCTGGAAATTTTGTGCTACTTGTGCTTAATTTATTTTTTTATTATGTTATTTTATATAGTACTTGAATTTACTTTAAGATTATTTTAATTTAAGTTATTTTTTATTAATTTTAATTTATTTTATTATTTTATTGATTTAATTTGCCTGAAGATGATTATTTTGTACTTTTGTCTGTTTGAATGGTTGTGTTAAAAACATAAATCAGACGTTACTCAACAGTTACTCAGTACTTGAGTAGTTTTTTCACCAAGTACTTTTTTACTTTTACTCAAGTAATTATTTGGATGACTACTTTTTACTTCTACTTGAGTCATATTATTCTGCAGTAACAGTACTTTTACTTGAGTACAGTTTTTGGCTCCTCTACCAGCTCTGCTGGTTTCCTGATTGAACAGTAAATAAAAGTTTTGAAAGAGCAGGCATACCGAAAACTTTTAAATGATTTTTTTCATGTTTCCAAAACTGTTTCTTTCTCTCTTTCTCATGAACACAGAGTTTCCATAATCACGTTGGTCTGAACTTCCATCTCAGATCAAGGTGAACAGACGGGTTTGGTGTTGGTATGAATACAGATCGTTATTGTCTAATAGGCATTTAATTGTTGTTACAGGTTTGACTTATTGACTGTACCTGACAACCCTTTTATCTTTAAACCCTCTTCTTAAATAAAAACAATAGTAAGCCCAGCTTTAAATAGGAGGGCTATAAATAAATGTCTGAAAACACATAACATTTTTCACAAAGAATGAAGTTTTTTTTTTTTTTCTTCATATGACAAAATGATGCAGTTGCATAGAAATATATAGCAATAGGTATTTAAAAACATTATTCAGTTAATTTATTTCTAACCACGAAACGATTATACAGGACTGTCTCAGAAAATTAGAATATTGTGATTTTCTGTAATGCAATTTAAAAAAAACTAAAATGTCATACATTCTGGATTCATTAAAAATCAACTGAAATATTGCAAGCCTTTTATTATTTTAATATTGCTGATTATGGCTTACAGCTTAAGAAAACTCAAATATCCTATCTCAAAAAATTTGAATATTCTGGGAATCTTAATCTTAAACTGTAAGCCATAATCAGCAATATTAAAATAATAAAAGGCTTGCAATATTTCAGTTGATTTGTAATGAATCCAGAATGTAGGACTTTTTTTTTTAATTGCATAACAAAAAATAAAGAACTTTATCACAATATTCTAATTTTCTGAGACAGTCCTGTAGGCTTAATGAATTAGTCATCAGTTTTATTAAAAACGTTTTAACAGTGGAGATCCATTCTTGAGTTCCTGGGCGTTGCCGTGGTTACAGGTGTGTGATGAGTAACAAAAACTTATTTTCACCTAAAAGTGTTTTGAATTCCTCAGACAGTAATACAGTGCTCTCTGTCAAGGCTAAGACAACATTTCCAGGAATGCATTGCCATATGTAGTAAGATAAAGCTTAATGTATGAATTTTGAAGGCAGCTGTAAGACGAATGTGAATCTTTAACAAAATCCACATTACTGCCGTTTCACCTTTTGGCCTAAAAACCATTTGTGTTATTTTTTTCTTAGTTTTTTTGAGTGACAAAGTCATCTTCAGAAAGGCCTAGTTTAGCCTGTCGGCACCAGGTGCAGATTATTTTGAGCTGGTCGTGATATTTCAGCACATTTGCACAGACATGGGAACTCACTGAGCTTACTGCTTTAAATAGGTTTGTGTTCCCATGTGGTTTACGTCAAAGTTCAGGACTTGAACATTTGGCTCCTGGGCAGGATCTCCCTTCCGTCTAAAGAGGATGATGAAGACTGGTGATTGCATGTAGAGGAAGCCGAGGTCGACTAATGTGCGAGAGGTTTTCAGCCTCGTCATCAGAGCTGAAGATTCTGATGTTTGTTTGTTTTGACATGTTAATATATAACATTTGATTATATGTTAAGTTACATCTATGACTACGTTTACATGCAGTCAAAATTCTGGTTATTGCTAATATTCTGGTTAGTGAAACATTGGGAATATTCCGTTTACATGGTGATTAATCATTCGGGATATCTGGATCAAACCAGCGACGCGCAGAGAACATCATGACGCAATTACCGTCATTTCTGCTTCTTATTCCTGGATCCAAATTCAAAACAAATCCTGCTTCACGCAACTTTTCCCTCTCCTTCTTGTAAATCTTCTATCCCGGTACTTTCTACCGTCTACAAATGCAGAAATGTTCATATCCTTCATTACATTTATGAAGTGATTAGTCTCCTCCTGGTCTTGGTTTCTCCGTGTTTATAAGAACTTCCTGGACTCAAAAGACCAGGATTCCTTGTGAACAGAGCATGTGCAGAAAACAACTTCCTGTTCCGTTTGATGGGGATATTCTGTTTGGCGTTTACATGACCGAACAGAGCCGTCTGGGAGATTTGCGAGGCCCTGTGCGAAATGGCTGGGGGGTTTTTTCGGGTCAGATCGGGTGTCTATATGCGCAATTTTAACTCTCCAATTAGCAAAATACTGGATACCTTCCCCTGCCTCATCATCATCTCTTGCCTCGACGCGTGGCCCCATGGGTGCTTGAGACCCGGTCGGATCGGTGATTTTTCTAACAAATTTATCAAACGAGCCTTTCAGAGAGGCATTAAACTCTTCCATTTTCTTTAGTTTTTTTATTTTTTCATCCCCTGATGCAAATTTCCTGAATCTGTCTCGTTCTCTCGACATTGTGTGACAGTTTGTTCCAACTCCACCGTCTGGATCAGAGCAGCTTGTGTCTGCGCTTGGTCTGATCAGTTGTATTGAACAACAGACACGCGCATCATTGCACATATATTTATTGATATGCACAGACTCGTACACATTTAGGTCTGTAATGGAACGTGACTGTTGATATTTATAAGGGAAAAAACGAAGAAAAAAAAATTCAATTTATTTATTTTTTTTTTCAAAAACGGCCCATAGCGCGAGGCCCCGTGCGGTCGCACGGTTCGCACACCCCTTGCGGCGGCCCTGTGACCGAATATTCGGGTTTTAAAAGGAGTAACCCAGGGGTCATATTCAGGTTTTTAAAAACCTGAATATTAGCAAATTCTGGTTATTCAAAGGGGTTATTGGTGTCTACATGGCCGTGCAGATTTGGGTTATTGTCAATATTCGGGTTTTAAAAGGGTTATTGATGCATGGAAACACAGTCAATGTCAAATTTGAGGATTTTAGATGAAAGTTAGGTCAGTGTTTTTATTGTTAAGACTAGATGCCGTCCCAAATGTAAAGTTTTAACCACTCCCCCTCGCCCAGCAGACGGCCACCACGCTGTCAGGGCTTAATGCTAACAATATATTTGACGGTAGCGCCGTTTGCTTCACACACAAACGCACAGAGGACACCTCACATACAGCAGGAACATAAATAGAAGTGAGTACTGATGTTGCACTTTGTAAGACTCGCATTTGAGCTTATTGTAAGATTTTGAAACAGGGAAATTACACGTTTGGTTTCATAGTTCTTTTTAAGTATATTGTGTTTTTTTTACCCGTATATGTGACAAAGGTTTTTGTCTTTTTTATTTTGTAACTCCGGTTACTTAATTAAGGCTTTATACAACATAAGTTGATTCACTGGTGGAAATGTTGGCGTATTTACAAGTAGACGTTTGTAACGTTGTTTTAACAAGTTATTTTGACTATTTTAACGTCTTAAACTGATGGGAAACTACACTTTTCCTCAATGATCAAACTACAAATCTAAATGGCCGCTTGAGTTTCTATAAATTGTATTTTATATCTGTGTATCTCCTGTGACAGGAGCTTTTGATTGATTTCATTTTTTAGTGTTTGTACAGCCGTTTGAGCTAAAAGGTCTGGTGATTATTTGAAAAAGAACCAGGTCTAAATGTCTGCAGTGTTGTGGAATGCAGCCAGTGATTGCAGTCTATTCTGGACGGGCCGAGGTTGGATGGATTGTGTGATGTAAGAATCTATTTTGTTCTTGCGTTGTGGCAAATGCTCGGGGGGGGGGGGGGGTGACTCTGGACTCACGCAGTCCTGGACACAACTCAACATTGCTTTCTGTTTGTCCATTTCTTTGTTATCAGTCTGTCTTTTTTTTTAAGTTCATATCTAGTGTCGTAAACTGAACAAAACATAAAAAACACAAGTAGCATATACAAACATAATAATAAAAACACAAACAAGGACCTTTCAAGAACTTCTTAATTGAATTTAGAAGTCTATTAGAGAGTCAGAAGAATATTTTCCAGAGACCATAGGGGTTTATTTCACACCCTCTTTCAATTCAAAGGTTCAGTGGATTAGGATACGATGCAGCGTGAACTAGGGCTGGGTGATATTTCGAGATTTTAATATATATCGATATATTTTCAAACGCGATATGGTACGAGACAATATCGTTTATATCGATTTAAAAAAATAAATAAATCATATTTTTTTTTTAATGATTTTGATATACCGTATTTTCGCGACCATATGGCGCACTGTGTGGAAAGGCGCACCCTCAGTTTTGTGTGTCATTTTTGGTTTTAAAACACACATACGGCGCACCGACCCAAAAGGCGCCGTCTACGGAGACGGAGCTGCACACACACGCGTTGCAAAACACACACGCGCTAAAAATACAGCAGAAGCAAAACTTAGTTTGATATTTTATTTCACTTTTCACATCAATCAAACCCTTCAAAGGTTCATATTCTGTTTCTGCATTAAAGAATTTAAAAAAACCACCGGGTTGCTGCACAAACCTGTCTCAGCCACTGATCATCTCCTCATCCTCATCCATCCAGCCCTTTTCATTTCGCTCTGGCGGGAAAAGTCTCTTTAGGGAACGCTTTTCTTTTAAAAATCCCGACCGCGGCGGTCCCGGGTCCCGCTCCCCATCTGCTCCCTCGCGCTGGACCGGGTCCCGGCTCCCGGTCCGCCCCCCCCGCTTGTCCCGCGGCGGTCCCGGGTCCCGCGTCCCGGGACCCTTGCGCTGGACCCGCTCACACACACGCGCTGTCGGGGAGCCGGTACCGGGGTTTGTATCCGACAGGAGCTCCGTTAATTCAGCTGCGCCAGTCCGAATTTCCATACCTGTCTCAGCTTCTTGATCATCATCCCTTCATCCAGCCCCCTCTTTTCATTCGCCCTTATAATGACTCCGGCTGGAAACGTCTTATGCAAAGTTTTTCTTTTAAAAATCACCATAGGTTTCTGTCCATCAGCTGCGCCAGTCCAGCACCACATACATGAGAATCTGTGTGTCGCGCCGCGAATACACACACGCGCATGTCGGGATCCGGTACCGGGTTTGTAACCGACAGATTTGGCTGCAAATCTCGGAGTGTGAAGCTGATCCGACCTGAGACAGACCCCAGAAATCTCTGCTCTTAAAGCGGCCGGGAACCAGGTCGATCGGACCCGCTTGGGGAACCAGGAAGTCGGCTGCAGCAGCGCGCATCACCGCGCTGCTCCAGCCGCTGCTTTAACCGGGGAAAGTGAGCGGTTCCGACCGACCGGGACCGGAGCAGCCCACATGGACTGGTAGCAGGGGCTCCCGGGGAAAGAGCACCGGCATTTCAGCCGGATCTGCAGCGGGGATGCGGCGATCGGACCCGCAAACCCACGGCAGGTGCGATCGGTTCCGACATGCAAAACACACGCGCGCTGCAGAACACTCACACACAAGTGTGCTTATTTAAATAGAGCGGGAGCAAAACTTAGTTTGATTGTATTTTATTTCACTTTACACATCAAGCAAATCCTTAAAAGTCTTCATCATCTGTTTCGCATTAAACAGCTCAGTGGATGGTCTCATTCAGCTTCACCCGCCCCCTTCTCTTTTTACCTTCTCATGGTGGCCGACCTGACATTACCGTAATTCAGGTAATAGACACGGCGCACCGTTTCTTAAGGCGCCCGGCACATTTAAAAAAAAAAAAAAAGTTGCACCTTATGGTCGCGAAAATACGGTAACTTATTTTGTGACAAATTGACTTGAATGTTTTATTTGAGATTTGCACAAATGTTTTGTTATTTGCACAAATGTCAACCTCAGTGGAAAAGTCTGCTTGTTACTGTCTACATTGTATTAATTGTACAGTGTATTTTAATTTAATTGTTATGCAGGAAAGGGATATTTGTTTTATTTTATTCAAGAAGCATTTTTATTCTATATATGCAGGCAGTTCATTTTTATTTCATTTGTTTTATACATTTTGATATTGTGCAGACCTCTGTTAATAAAGGAACCTGTGGGACATTTGGCACGAGGCTTTGTATTAAAACTGACTGTTTTTTTAAGGGTTTGCCTCAGAAAAAAATGAAGCTAACAGAGATGCTAACAGAGATGCTAACAGAGATGCTAACAGAGATGCTAACAGATGCTATGCTATAATGCTTTGGGGGAAACCCCAATTATGGCACAGAAAAAATATCGATATATATCGTGTATCAACATTCAGCTAGAAAATATCGAGATATGACTTTTGATCCATATCGCCCAGCCCTAGCGTGAACCGAAATAACTTTAATAAATATGTGATTATGGTCCACTGTTTCATTTAGTTTTGCAGGACTCTTTTTACGTACAACTCTCTTAGGTCCCATTGCAACATTTCAATCAGGACATCTAGATTTTTATTTACGGTATTTTGGTTTACTCTGGTCTAGATTTGCCAGCAAGTTTGGAATCATTTTTCTTTTGCAGGATCTGATACGGACATAAGGCTTTAGCTTTGGACACATTGTATCACATTTGCCTTTATAATACTTTGGTTTCTGGGCGAGTTCATAGTTGACGATTGACTGCGATGTGTTCAGTGATCAGTTTCTATAGCAATGAAACGAGCCCAAATGATCAGCCCGCCACCTCCGTGCTCGGCAGTGTGTAGGTGGTTGTGCTGAAATGTTGTTTGGTTTTAGTAAAATCATGTGTTCTGTCTGCACTATGTTGCTTTTTTGCTTTAACAGTTCTGCAGACATCTTGTGATTGATTGATTGTGAACGTTTATCTTGCGAACGGAGTGAGGCCTGTAGAGTCCTAGGTGAAGCTCTTGGGTTTTTGTCTCTGAACTGAACTTTCTGACCAGGGACTGACATGCACTCCTGGGAAGGTTAACAATGAATGTTTTCCACTTGGATTAACGCATACCTGAATGCTCCAGGCCAGCAAACGTTACACTTCAGCATTTGTAGAGATGCTCACATCTGTTGATTTATGACGAAGAATAGGAAGAGCCCCAAACAATGTTGCAATATGTCAAGTATGGATGAATTAGACTATAATATAATATCATGAGACAGGACTGATTAACTAAGAAAGAAACTCTTCTAATAATACCATAGGACTTCATAATTTTTTTGCATTTTTTGCTCAATTTTTATTGGAGTTCCTGTTGCCTTTTTATCAGCTCAAACCATCAACAAGGCATTTGCCCCCACAGAACTGCACATGACTGGATATGTTCTCTTTTTCTGACCGTCCTCCGTAAACCCTAGAGATGGTTGTGTGTGAAAATCACAGTAGATCTGCAGTTTCTGAAATACTCAGACCAGCCCGTCTGGCACTAATAACCATGCCACGTTTAAAGTCACTGAAATCACCTTTGTTCCCCGTTCTGATGCTGCTTTGAACAGAAGAAGATCGTCTTAACAATGTCTACTTGCATAAATGCATTGAGTTGCTGCCATGATCTTGGCTGATTTGAAATTTGTGTTAAAAGTAGCTCATTTTCATTTTATTCTTTATTTCATTCAAAAAATAAAACAAAAAATTCAATACAAATACAAATGCAAATGTTCATAATGTGTGAATGAAAAGGGAGCAGAAAGAAGAAGAATCTTATCTAATCTGCCCCTTTTACCAATAAATAAATTCACAAATAACATAAATTAAAAATTAAAAAAACAACAACAACTAAGTAAATAAAAAACTAAAATAAAATTACTGCCGTCTATGGGGATGTCAAACATATTTCATTATATTTACCTAACATACAAGCTTTAATTGTTTTTTTGAATGTAATGTTTGATTTGGCTCAGGTGGTAGAGCGGGTCGTCCAATGATCGGAAGGTCGGCGGTTTGAATCCCGCTCTGTCCCAGTTTGCTGTCGTAGTGTCCTTGGGCAAGACACCTTACCCACCTTGCCTCGTGTGAATGTGTTCGAATGTTGGTGAATGTTTGGTGGTGGTGGAGGGGCCGTTAGGCGCGATATGGCAGCCACGCTTCTGTCAGTCTGCCCCAGGGCAGCTGTGGCTACAAATGTAGCTACCACCACCAGAGAGGATGTGTATGGATGAATAATGATCTCTGTAAAGCTCTGGGTGCCTAGAAGGAGCTATATAAATCTAAGTCATTATTATTATTATTATTATTATTATTATTATTATTATTATTATTATTATTATTAACGGACAGTTGGACTGGTGTACCTAATAAAGTGGCTCGTATGTAAAACATCTTGTAAGAACTTGCTGTGATGTGTGATATCACAGCATATTAAAATTAGTGGTATGGAAATAGAAAGAGATGAAAATAAGTTCCTGCGGGTAATAATTGATGATAAACTTAGCTGGAAATCACATATAAATAGTGTAAAATCAAAAATGTCTAAAACCCTAGCAATATTAAATAAAACAAATGATTTTTTCTGTCAAAGAGCACAGTTTTTGATGTATAACTCACTCATAGTTCCATACATGACTTATTGTGTGGAGATATGGGGTAACACCTATAAAACAAATACAAACCCTATTTTCCTGTTACAGAAAAGAGCGTTAAGGATAATTAATAGATCTGACTATTATAAACCAATAATCTTTTTATTAAATATAATACTTTAAAATTCCATGATATAGTAGAGCAGAAAACTGTTTTATTTGCCTTTAAAGCAGCAGAAACTGCTTCTAAACTGCATTCAGGATTTATTCCAGATAAAAGAAACCGCTCTGACCTGAGGTGGAAACTCATGTTTGAGACGACGACAGTAAGAACTAATATTAAAAAGAAATGGACATCAATTAAGGCTGAGAAATATGGAATAGTTGTGACAACGACCTAAAAATGTGCAGTTCTATCTACAAGTTTAAGAAAATGTTTAAAGAAAATATTGTAATAAATATAAAACACTATAATTATAAAGTATACTATCAAAAACATTCTAGAATGTGAAACGTCAATTTTATATTTTGTCTTACTTATTTTTGTCTTCTTTATGTATTGTTTGTTTCCACGGAGTAAAAGCTAATGTCTCATATTTAAGCTGATCATAAGATAAAAAGGGTCGACTCGGCACTATAAGCTACGGCTTCAGCTGCAGCTTTTCAGCAAAAGAAATGTTTATTTTACCTTTTCATCTTGTTTTGTAAAAAAAGTCTTTACAAGCCGAAATAAAGATTCATTCATTCATTCATTCATTCATTCATTCATTCATTCGTTCATTCATCACATAAACATGGGTTGGTGCAAGATAATTTAAGTTATAATAAATAACAAATATTAAAATGTCTTTCAGACGCTTTGCTGGCAGACCTGGAATCTACAACGTCACACATCTCAAAGCGCCCGGTGTTCCTGGCTGAAGAAACCCCGTACTCCATCCCTACGGGAGGCCCGTCCTACCAGGACCTGTCGGAGCCGCCCCCCGTCCCCCCTCCACCCTCAGCCGAGGCTCTGAACGGATCCCTGGATCAGCCGGACTCCCACCACTCCTCTCAGCAAGTAGGTCCTTTAACACCAGCTCCATACTAGAGGTTTGGCAGATTATCGTGGTTTTCATTTCAGCTCCCATTTGAACAGATTAGAGCGAGTGTCCTCCGTGCTGAGCAGCACTAATGTCTCTGGGGAAGCTCGGCCTGCATTTCAGCCATGTGCCATCCAAGTTCAGTGTGTTAATGGATTTGTCAGGTTATTTTTATTTATTTTTGTGCTTACTGAGAGTTAAAAACACCATCTGGTTAAAACTGGACAACTCTCCGACCTACATATTTGCTCTCATCACCAAACGTCTCACGATGCTGAAGTTGCTGTAACACAACAGCACATTAGTCATGTTTCCATTACGCTTTTGCCAAAAAGAAAGTCAAATCCTGAATTTGTGATAAAGGGAGCGTTGCAGGGGGTCGGTGGTATTCCAGTACTTGTAATTCTTTTTTTTGTTTGTTTTTTTAAAATATTTTTTTCCCATTTTATCACCCAATGCTCCTGCCTAAAGTTTGAATTATGGTTCTGCGTCAAACCAACGCAGAGCACACGCCGTCACCGTGACGCCGTGGTGAACCTGGTGCAGTTCCCCCCGCGACCGCTAGTTAGCGATCTTTTCCTGAATGGTTTATCCGACTTTTTCCGGTCACAGTGAATCAAAGAGATAAGGACAACTATTGTGCAAAAAAACAAAACAAACAAAAAAAAACAAAAAAAATCACACATACACGAAGAAAAGAGCGCTGAAAGTTCACGACTGCTTCAAACCGGAAACCGGAAATGCGTTGCTTCCAAGAGAATCAATCACAGCCCTCTCGTCTGCGTTTGGTCTGCGTCGCCTCGACGCGTAGTTAAGCTTGAGTTATGGTTCTGCGTCAAAACAACGCCGTGCCTATGGCGTGTGCTACGCGTCAACGCAGACCACACGCCGTCACTGACGTCACCTAGGGATGGGTGGTATGGACTAAAAAATGTATCCCGATAATTTCTGGCATTTATCCCGATAACGATAAAAATGATGATAAAAAAAATACCAATTCAACTCCATCTTTGTAACTATAAATCTATCAGATCCGCCATGTTTGTTACACAAAAACCTCTTTCTTTCTTTCTTTCTTTCTTTCTTTCTTTCTTTCTTTCTTTCTTTCTTTCTTTCTTTCTTTCTTTCTTTCTTTCTTTCTTTCTTTCTTTCTTTCTTTCTTTCTTTCTTTCTTTCTTTCTTTCTTTCTTTCTTTCTTTCTTTCTTTCTTTCTTCACGTACGTTGTGCGTCAGTTTAACGCAGAACCATAAATCATCTTTACACAAAAACATAATCAACGGGAATTTATTGTTTTTACCTCGAGATGACAAATTCTTAGCGTGGGGAATTCTTTTGACGGTTTATCGTGAACGGTAAAATATCACCCATTCCTAACGTCACCTCCCGAAAATTGTAACTATGCTTCGAGGCGACACAGACCACAGCAGTTGTGAACTTTCAGCGCTCTTTTCTTCCTGTATGTGTGATTTTTTTTTTTTTTTTTTTTTTTTTTTTTTTTGCACAATAGTTGTCCTCGTCTCTTTGATTCACTGTGACCGGAAAAGGTAATTCAGGAAAAGATCGCGAATTATCGGTCACAGGGAGTACTGCACCGCAGAGAAATGGAGTGACGGAGAAGTCCGAAGGTTCACGACGGCGTCACGGTGACGGCGTAGGCACGCCGTCTATTTGACGCAGAACCATAATTCAGGCTTAAGTCAGTCCTGGGCATTGCTCCCTCTCCCAACCCCGGGAGTTCCTGCACTGAGCTCAGGTCTCCTCCTTAACCTGAGGAGCAGCAGCTTCTTTTCACCAGACAGGGTGGGGCTTCTCTGGCCGGACGTAGCGCGTGGAAGGATCACGTTATTCCGGCCGGATCCTCCCCACCCCATCTGTTCCCCGGTTGGCCAGAGGGGGCAGTAGAGCCAGGACTGCTGCATGTTTTTGTGAGGGAAGCTCATATTGCTACCCAAGGGAACACGCGGAGAACATGCAAACTCCACACAGAAAGATCTTTCTCCAACCCCACCCAGGGTGTGGAGCTAAAATAAGCGTAATTCTCATAATTCCGTATCTCGTCCTGTCAGACAAAACAAGAAAAAAGAAAATATCAACGTTGGAGAAGATGAACAAAAACATCCTTAGTATTGCAATTGTGCTACCACTATTGAGAAAATAGTCACATGACGAATGCAGCAGATGATCATTCAAATGATTGTTCAGACACAAAGCCCTTATGTAATAATTAAGTAGTGTTGTAGCAAGCAGCGGAGGTTAGGCCTGTGTTGAGAAAATCGAATTCCAAATTCTAAATCGATTCTCATATTAATTCCTAAAAATCGATTCATATGTCTAAAGATCGATTTATTTTTTTTTTTTTTTTTTTTTTTTTTTTATTTATGTATTATTTTTTTTCATCATTACATTACAACTTTTGATTATTTTTTTGTTTATCCCCAAAAAAGGAATGTTTTGTTGGACACGAGAATAACTGGTGCCATGTTTTTGCCTTTAAATATGTTTAAAGGTATGAAAACATTAAAGTGTTAGGTTATAATTATCTATATTTCATTACTTTATATACTGTCTTGGCATTTGACATTTGCAAAAAATGCTAAAAACCTAATGCTCAAAAATTAAAAACCAAAATAGACCGAAAATGGAACAAATAAAAACGGAATGTGGGAAAAATTAAAAGTGATTTCCTCCATCTCTGTTTCCTCCTGGATCTGTTTGGTAATTCTGACCCACGATGTTTCTGTTTCAGTTCTATCAGCATTCTGGGAGCTGATTGGTCCTTACAGCATCATTAGCTGCAATACTTGCTGTTGAATCTCAATATAATACTAGTATTAATATGTTGCAGAACTACAGTCATATAATTCATGCAACAGCTGAAAAAACAGTTTTAATAACACTAACCCAAATCAATATCGGAATCGAATCGAATCAAATCTTGATAGTCGATTCTGAATCTTAAGAATCGGAATTGAATCGATTCTTGATATTTGAATGGATCCCCAGCCCTAGCGGAGCTAAACTCCTACAGATGCAATAAAGCAGTTCAGAAAGGCCTTTCAGCTTATTTTAAAGTCTGTGTGAATGTGAAATAATCTGTTTAATCAAGTTACATCAGACATGTTAGTCCAAAGTGTTTCAGTTTGAATATCAGAAGTGTTTCCCAGATCATGACTGATCTCTGATCTCCTCTGAAGTCTTTAGGCTCGGCCCAGAAGAGCTCGTGGTCCCGGGACAGCAGCAGCTCTCCACTGTCTCACGTTGAAGAGGACCACGTTTACAGGTATCCCTCACACATTACACATGTTTTCTGGGTCCAAATGGACAAACCTGCGTCACCCGTCCTTTTCTTTTGCGTAAACCTCCTCTGTCTTTGTTGTCCTCAGTTTTCCAAACAAACACAAGACGTCGGACTCGTCATCGACGGCCATGACCTCTGCCCTGGGCAGTAACCTGTCTGAGCTGGACCGGCTCCTGTTGGAGCTGAACGCCGTGCAGCAGAGCTCTCCGTGCTTCCCCACCACAGGTACAAGCACGGCTCAGCTCTTCTGTTTTAGTTGTAGAATAGAGAGAAGTGAGTAGAAAGGACACTTGTTGAAGGAGTTAAGATTAAAGATGCCATTGTGTACAATTGTTTTTGACAACATTATACATTTCAAGTATTTACTTACAGCAATAAATGTTGTACCAAACATCTTTAATGCTGATCTGACTGAAGCAATAAAACAAAATGATGTTGGATGTAGGGCTGAAACGATTCCTCGAATAATTTGAGTAATTCGATTACAAAAAATGATCGAGGAATTTTCTCTGCCTCGAGGAATCGTTTAATTTTGCAGCTCAAAGCAGGTATTTCGCCCGGACTACGCTTAATGCGGCACAACGCGCTGACGCGCATGTAAAGGAAGAAGAGGCGGTGGATTTGTTTGGTTTTAGTAACATGCCATGCTCCAGCGTAGTGCTGGGCGGTTTTGGACAAAAATAAAATCCCGATTTTTTTTTTTTCTCTGAAAACCCGATTTTCGATTTCAATTTTTTTGGTAAAACTACAAAAGACAATGGAATAAATAGTTTCAAATATTGTATCTTTATTTTTAAAGAAAAATAGCAAACAAATTTCCCTATTGGGAATGAAGTGCAATTGAAAGATACTGTAAATCCTCCTTGAGTTTAGTAAAGTGACAACATTTACAATTTTCTTGACCAAACAAAGATTACTAGACGAGCTCTGTCTGTAATGCAGCCAGCTGCAAAAAAGGAAAATCCTTTTTCCAATTTTCCTTTTTTTAACATCGATTGTGATTAATAAATCCGATTTAGATTTAAAATCGATTAATCGCACAGCCCTACTCCAGCGGGAGACACATGTAGCTCAGTGCTTAACTTTTTTTTCAATTCACTCTATATTCTTCTGGTCCGTTCTCCTATATGTTCCCCCTCTAACCCGGTACATACATAGGTTCCTCTAAACATCTGTTCCCGCTACAGTTTTAACTAAAAGAAAATGTGCTCCAATACAGCAGGTCTCATAATTTTATTTTGAACACTGCCAACACTCAAAATCTTAAAGACTTTAACTTAAAACTTAACTAGAACTTAAAATTAGCTTGACACAAATGAAAGTTCAATTTTAACACGTGGGAAAAACACCTAACATTTTAATGATGTGTGTTATCAGGTGTAATGGCATTTTTAGGTTAGAAATAAGAACATTTCTTGGTAAGATCCTTAGTTTTTTGAGTGAATCAGTGAATTTGGTCGACTGGTGTAAGTTCAGGGTTTTTAAATGAACAGCCATGAACCTACTGGATTATATAATTTAGTCTTAGTGATGACAATTAACATCTAACATCTTATGTATATTTATAATTGCTCTTTAACTAAACAAAAATATGTTTTTTCCGATTAATCGATGGAATTTTCAGTAGAATACTCGATTACTAAAATATTGGATAGCTGCAGCCCTAGTTGGATGTTACTGCTGCGTCACGTTATATTTTAAGGATATTCGTTTGAAATGAAGATTCAGGGCCGTTACTTTATTTTGTTGCGTCTCCCCTCATCTCTGTACTTCACTCATCTGCTTCGTCCAACTCTGGCTGGAGGGACAGAGAGAGGAATGGTGGGAGGAAACATAAGCTGCACACGAGCTCCTGGACGTTCTCTCTTCTCTGTGTTGATCAGCTCCACATGTGTTGTTTCTCGTCCACAGAGGAGGCGGCTCCACCGCTGCCGTCCTGCAGCATCACACACTATGAGAACGGGAACGGCCCCGACGTCCACCTGAGCCCCCAAACCCAAGAGAAACCAAAGAGGAACGGAACAAAACTGGAGGAAGGCCGACCGACGGTGGAGAGTCTGCTGGACGAGTTGGAGGGCTCCGTGCCGTCACACAGGTACACAGTCTTATCTTCCTCTGATCTCTCTAATATCTGCTGCCCGTCCTGTCAGTACAGTCTCACTTTACTGAAATGACATTGTTTTGGCACCAGACGACAACACAATGGCTTGATCTGCACCTTTTAAATCATAAAAGCTGTTTTAAACAAGTTTAGAGCTGTTTTGTGAACATACAGTGGGGCAAACAAGTATTTATTCAGACACTAGTTGTGCAAGTTCTCCCACTTAAAAAGATGAGAGAGGCCGGTCATTTTCATCACAGGAACTTCAACTATAAGAGACAGAATGGGGGGAAAGAATCCAGGAAATCACATTGTAGGATTTTTACGGAATCAATTGGTAAAATAAGTATTTGGTTCCTACAAACAAGCAAGATTTCTAAATCGATTCTCATATTAATTCCTAAAAATCGATTTGTATGTCTAAAGATCGATTTTTTTTTTTGATTTTTTTTTTATAACATTTTCTTTTTTTAATTAATTTATTTATTTATTTTTTTTTCTTCCATCATTACATTTTTGCCTGGTGAACTTTAATCCCAGTAGTTTTGAAAACTCCTGAACTAAATTAACTTTTCTTTAGAGAAAATGCTGGACATTTCAGCTTAAATTTCTAAATGTTATATTAGTTCAATGAAGTTCATATTATCTATATTTACTAGAGCTTGTTTGGTTTCTCTGTTATCGGACACGGTTTGTCATGAAATACCTGAAAAATGCCGGTGCTTCATGTCCAGCTGTGTCTGGTGACAGAATAAATCAGACAAGATAAAATAATTTATTTACTGCTTGAACTGTTGCAATTTCTTTCTTTTTTTGCACTTTAAATGGATATTGAAATGCCTATTTGAGTTATTTGTTTCTTAGTTATTTCACAATAATTATTGTGAAATTATTATTTCAATAGTTATTTTACAGTTATATAATCCAGGAAACACTAACCCAAATCAATATCGAATCAAATGGTGATAATCGATTCTGAATCTTAAGAATCGGAATCGAATTGATTCTTGACATTTGAATCGATACCCAGCTCTGTTTGTACTTATGAAGGCAGAGAGAAGTTTGGGTTGTCTTTGGAAATATTGCAAAAACATTCTGAATATTTAGTGCTGTGCCGTTCCATTATTTCCACATGAAACTAATCACATGATTTACTTCAGCCCTTCCACACAACACGGGGATTTGGATACGACATCTCAACAGCAGGCCAGAATCTCAGCTTCCTGCGCCACCAGAGAGCTGGACGAGCTGATGGCGTCGCTGTCCGACTTCAAGGTACAAGAGGGAACCTGGAAATGTTTGGAAATGTTTGACTCTGTCAGTAGAATGTAGGGTTGTAACTATATATCGTGCCACGAAATTTTGCGATACAAAAACGTCACAATACGTGTCGTGGAGGTGACAAACTGTATCTGATATTGGGTTATTAATATTAATCTATTGTGTTGAATAGTAACGGCCGCGCCTCGACCCGCGGACCAAAATCTTCCTCCGCTCAGAAGAAACTAGTCCCGTTTTGGTCCCGATCACGGGATTCTTGCAGGTTTTGAGTTCTGAACTTTTACTGATGTAAGGCTGGTGTAGAGTTAAGCCTTACCTTATTAAATTAAACCTTTTTGGGGTGGTGAGCGAGGCCGGCTCTACGCAGGGGCAAGAGGGGGCAGAGCCCCCTTAAATAAATGTGTTGCCCCCTCAAATCAAAATTTTAGAAGTTGAGAAAGCACATTTTAATATACTCACAAAATTAATATACATTACAAGTTGACAAAATTATCTGCAGTAGCGGAAAAATCCGCCGAAAAAGGAGCACACACGACACAGTGTCGGCTTCCCTCTCATCTCTCTGTCCCTTCGCTGTACCCTGTGTCTCCGCAGCACACACGCACACACGCACACACGCACACACACACACACACACACCCCTCAGCCCTCAGTAAACATCCAATCACTGTTGCAGTATGCAAATGAGCCCAGACGTAGCCTGACAGTGTGGTGTCAGGTTTCAGCACGGCCACGGAGTGGGTTAGACTTCGAAGAAACAGCAGCGTTATTGAGAAGTCTATCACAAATAACTTGGACATGGATGAGTTTGTGAGAGTTTTTGCAAAGGGAAACAGGAGACTGCTGTTGTAGAGTGGAGTGGAGTGAGAGAAATGAGAGAGGAGTGGAGAGAAAGGAGTTTTTTGAGCTGTTAAGCTGCCAACAAAAAAACAAATAAATGTTCTACTGTATATCTGTTGTGTTTTATAAATTTGTTTGAGAAGATTTTTTATTATTATTCATAAGACTACCTTTCAGTTTTGTAAATATTGACTATAGTCTGTGAAGTCCTAATTTAGGTTAACATATATTTGAGAATTAGGCCATCCAGTTAAGATAAATGTTGTTGGTTGATAAAATCTGGATGAAGGATGTTTTATTTTATTTTATTTTATTCATTTATTTTATTTTTACTTTTCAGTTTCCCCCCCTGAGGGAATGAATGAATGAATTATTTTATTTTCATGTCCGGACATTTAAATGACCCATCCCTCATGGGATTACACAGACACATTAATTACATAAAAAAAAAAATACAAAAAGAATACACCCACAGAAATAGCGACCCACACGCACACAGCCCCCCCATACCCAAGTCCATAATTAGATCATATCATAACTCACTCCACAACAGCCAATACCAACCCTTACAGACAATTAACCCATCCATACAATAATAATATGCAGTCCATGTCACAGAGAAACACACACAAATTGAGGATTTTATCCCATATAAGTTCCTTTCTCCTCCTATCCCAGGCTTTAAATAAAAATTCAGAAAAAACAAAAATATTTTCAAAAAGATATTCAATTAAAACGCCTTCCTCCATACTTAACAGATCTAAATCAGGATGATAAATTCTTTCAAACAAAACGTGACGTAAATCATGATATAAAGGACAATATAAAATAAAATGAATTTCACTCTCCACCACATTTAATTCACAGTACTGACATATTATATTTTCTTCAGGTTCACCTCTATATCTTCCTGTTTCAATATGCAGGGGTAATATACCACACCTTAACTGTGCACAGAGTGATCTCTTACTTTTAGCCAGATTATAATTAACATATTTTTCACATTCGTACTTTTTCTTAAATTAACAATAAGTTCGCAGTTTTGGCTTCTGCAGGATTTCTTTTACCCATAGTTGTGCATATTTAGACTGAATATGGTCAGGAAATTCCTCTATCACTACCTTTTTCAAAAAATAATGTTCTTCAAGTCCTCCCTCTACTAATAAATCAAGTATTTCTGAGGCCCATTCACCACCAACTGAAAAATCCCAAAGAAAAACTTGCCACTTGCCAGGGATTGCCACCTTATTGTGGTCAGGGGGTTTGCGTGCCTCAGTGACCTTAAGAGCAGCAGGAGCTTAGTCTTCAGGTGGGACACCCAAGTTGGACAGGTCTGAAGGTAGAGGCCTGACAAAGTGCAATCCGCTTCTCCAGGTTGGGGTTGGACACATAGCAAAAGACCCATTTCAATGAAGAAAGCATCGTTACTATAAGCGCAGGAAAAAAAAGTGGTGGAGCATGATGTGTACACATGATGCCCCCTTCACATTTCTGACTGCCCCCTCATATATGCATGCCTAGAACCGGCCCTGGTGGTGAGTAGGATAAACACGGGGAAACTTCTGCTGAGTTCCAGTGTACTTTAATGTCCCTCAACAGTGTAGGATTTTAGAACATCAACACAGCACCTAGTGCCGTACTGTGGCGTATCACTCCGCCCAATCTAAAACAGACTAATCACTACAGATAAACCGACTAGTGTCATTATAGTCCCTGATTTACATCAGAATATAAAGAATATATTTATAAAATAATGAACCCTGAATTACCAAAATAACCTTCTTAACAAAAATAAATCTCCTCTTACACTTATAAGGTGAGCATGAATCAATCTGTTTTATGATGTAAAATTGTATGTATTTATTTACTTTTATTTATTTATTTAATTTTAGTTGATACATTTCTGGAAAAGAAAAAAGTCAAATCATACATGAGAGAAACTATTCAGTTTGTGGCTAAATATTTGTACTTGTATGAAACTGAAGATCATAATGTAAAGTTCCACTTAGTTGAGTCTGAAAACGACACCAGGACAACTCGGATTTCCAATTGATAAACTATTTATCCAACTTTTAGGCTTGGTTGGTTTCTTTTCAGTTGATCTTAAATAGTAATCAGGTTGTTAACCTTCGAAAACAAAGAAATAAGTGTCAACAATGAAAATACAATATGTGCAGGTATTTACAAAAAAAAGTTCAAATAAATTCAACTAACTCAAACAGTAAACTTAAACTTTTAAACATAAACTTTTAAACCCCATTTTAAACTTTTAAACTGTTTATTGTTCAAAATGAGTCAAACAAGTAAATCAAAATGTAAAGTCAAAATCGTTTTATTCACTTAAGGGAAATCAAGATGAATTACTCATTTATTTAATCACTTAATTAATCAATCATGTAATTACTTATTTTAAATGTATTACCATGCTGAAACTGATTAAATCCACCAAATAGAGTAAAGGTAAGTAAAAGGGTAAGTATAATTAGCTTAATTAGTAAGTATAAAGGTAATTAAGAAATGTAAATTTAACTTAACTTTTAGCAAAAAGTTTAACATTTGTATCTTTCAACTTTGCAATTATCTTTTATACTTTTAACATTAAGCTTAAATTGTGCAAACCTGACATTTACTTTTAGTTAATTTTGTGGAAAATGGTTGGCCTGGCTTTCTCTTTAAAACTTAAACAGTTATAAAGCATTACAAACTGGAACAAACTGTAATGCACAGCATTGTTTTGTATTTTGTGTATTTCAAATAAAAGACCATTTTTCCAGTCATATGTTCCTCATTCAAGGTTGTTAAAAAAATACTGCTATAATATCGTATCGTTATATTGTATCGTGACCTCAATATCATGTATCGTATCGTACCGTATGGTGAGATTAGTGTATCGTTACACCCCTAGTAGAATCCAAACATTAACAGATATCTCTGATGATTTCTGTCTCTTTTCCTCTCTGTTGCTTCTGCTTCTCTTTCTCTAGCCCAGTTCTTCTCAAGAACCTTCCAGCTTTAACCCCGTTCCCCCCGGGGGAAACTCTCCCCTCGGTCTCTACCCTCCTGCGTCTTCTCTCCTCTCTTTACCGGCCGGTCTAGAACTGCACATAGACGAGGACGGAGTTAGCGGTACGTCGGTGTCCCACCTGGGCCGTCACCCGGCCCACAGTCCCACGTCCTCCCTGTCCGCCGCCAGCGACGTAGACGTGGACTCTCTCGCTGAGCTGTCGTCCCTAACGAAGCCGCTGCTGCTCCTCCCTCAGTCTCAGTCTCAGTCTCAGTCCGCTCCCTCCAACTCCAGTCTGTTGAGAAACAGCCCGGGTTCTTCCAGCACCACCACCCCGTCTCTGACCTCCGTCAACACCGTCCTGGACCACAAGTCCTCCACGTCCCCCAGTCCCTCTCTAGAGCCGTCGTCCCCTCCGGTCACGGCCGGTAAAGCGCTGGAGACTTTGAGCAAGGGATCGACTTCTGTTCACGATCTGAATTTCTCCTCTCCATCTCTTTCAAAAAGCCTCACCCCCCCTCTTTCAACTCCCTCACCTTTCCCGGTTTCTCTCTGTCCACCGGTGACTTATGCCCGATCTAAAACGCCCTCCCCGTCTCCGGTGTCGTCCCTGATGGTCACGTCTCCCCTCACCTTCACCAGCTCCAGCAGACAGAAAATGCAGCGTTTGGAAGCGCCGGCTACTCCGCCGCAGAGCGACTTCCCGCTCCCCGAGCCCGCCCTCGTAGCGGAGCCGTCTCTGGACGAGGCTCTGGATAAACTGCTGGCGATGAGCTTTGCACAAAGTCCCGTGCACGTGGAGGAGAACATGGAAGCCCGGCATCATCATCATCATCATCATCACCACCAGGAGGAGCTCATCCTGCCCATGGACCGGAGCAGCGTGCGGCCCGACACCTTCACCAACAACACCTTCACCAACAACACCGTCACCGACGACTCCGTGGACGGAGGCACGGACGGGAACGCAGACCTGGACTGGGCGGACGAGGAGCTGTCGGTGTCCCTGCGCGACGGGCTGGACGGCACCATGACGCCGTACACGGAGCGGCTGTACACGGACGGCAGCATGACGCCGCTGACGGAGGCCAGCTGGATGGACGAGTCCATGACCCCGTCTTCCTGCCCCGGGACCCCCGACGGAGCCCTGGACCTGCCGCTGCTGCAGACGCCCAACATGGACCGCGTCTCGGCCACAGGACATGTATGCACTCCTGCTTGATGCAACGGGCTGGTTTTACCTCCTGCTTGATGCAACCGTGCTGGTTTTACCTCTGGCTGACACACTGACGCTTTTATCACGCTAATGTCCGTCCCCGGCCGTCGGGCTTCCTTAGAAAATCCTTTTTTATTCATTTAGTTTTTGGTTCTTCTATTTTGCATACCTGACTTAACACTTTTATCAGGAGAGATATGTATTGAAAGCATTAAAAAATTAAAGATGTCAATACGAGCGTTTAGAGTTTAGACCAGGGGTCGGCAACCCAAAATGTTTTAGAGCCATATTGGACCAAAAACACAAAAAACAAATATGTCTGGAGCCGCAAAAAATGAAAAGTCTTGTATCAGCCTTAGAATGAAGGCAAAACATGCTGCATGTTTCTATATTAGTTAGAACTGGGGGAAGATTTTTTTTTCCCATTATGCACTTTGAAAAAAAAGTCGAAATGTTGAAAAAAAAGTCGAAATGTGGAGAAAAAAGTCGAAATGTGGAGAAAAAAGTCGAAATGTTGAAAAAAAAGTCAAAATGTTGAGAAAAAAGTCGAAATGTGGAAAAAAAAGTCAAAATGTTGAGAGAAAAGTCAAAACTTTGAGAAAAAAGATGAAATATCGAGATTAAAAAGGAAAGGGAAAAGGAAGAAAAAAAGAGAAAAAATTAAAAAAGAAAAAAAGAGAAAAAAAGGAAAAAAGAAAAAAACAAGAAAAAAAGACAAAAAAAGAAGAAAAAAAGGAAAAAAAGAATTTTAAAAAGCTTCCATGGAGCCACTAGGGCGGCGCTAAAGAGCCGCATGCGGCTCTAGACTTCAAACTTCAAACTTTATTTATTTATATAGCACCAAATCATGCAATATAAATGCAACACATGGTGCTTTACATACAAAATAAAATAACAATCAAAAATACAATTTGAAACATCCCATACGACCCCACCCCCCACCCCCCACGCGTACACACACCCTCACTCACACTCATACACATGTGCATACACTCACACGCCCACACACACACACACACACACACACACACACAGTAAGTGGACTGGTGACATGGCTTAGCACTAACGGTCCAGGTGAGGAAAACACTACCTATGGGTGGCCGTCCACACTGAGAGGCTCCACCGGCCATGACCACAAGGAGCATCGCCACAGAGACCCCCCCAACCCGGACAGACCAGGACAGACCCCACACAGAAGGTGGAGTCCCACCCCCAGCTACCCAGGCCTGAGGGATCCCCATGACGACACCCCCATGGGCGGAGCAGGCACACCTCCCAGTGTGGACGACCCCCCTGAGGAAACACTGGAGCTAAAAACTAAAAGATTAAAAGAAAGTAAGAAATGCCTAAAAGTGTAAAATTTTTGAGAAATCTATACAAAACTTAAGATGAATAATAAATAACATAAAATAAAAAGTCACTAAAATGGATTAAAGGTTTAAAGATAATAAAAAAGCTATAGAAGTAAACACAATAAATAGCTGAAAAGACTAGGTAAATGAGATCAGATAAAAGCCAAACTAAAAAGGTGTGTCTTGAGCCTCCTTTTAAAAATATCAACATTCTCTGCGGCCCTGAGGTTCTCTGGCAGGCTGTTCCATAAAGAGGGGCCATAATGGCTGAATGCAGCCTCACCGTGGGTTTTGATCCCGGTTCGGGGAATGGTTAAAAGGCCGGTGCCAGAGGACCTCAGGGTCCGTGAGGGTTGCTGACCCCTGGTTTAGATAAAGAATTTGATTTGATGCTTCACTCACAATTAACTCGCTGCTCGTGGCAACATTTAATCTCCAGTCTTTTGCTGCTTGTTGCACCATTTGTGTGTGAAGCACCCCAAAGTGACGGTGTGGTGTGATTTTAATCTTGCTTGAGAGACTGTGAGGAAGTTCATGGAGAATGGTGGAATCTGAACAGAATGAAAGATGAAGCTGCAGAGTGAAGAGTGACCCAACGCCCACTCACCCCACACCCCGGCATGAGGCTTGAGCTGGTTCATGACTGACCTGGATACAAGATGATTGCTCACTGTTCCCCATTAGATAAAATCAGTGATTAGGCGCACTAAGGAGACTCCCAACATTCACCCCATGTACCGGGACGGCCATCGCAGGAAGATGGGACCCATCCTGGTAAACAAGAGCAGCTCCCAGGACCGGCTCATCGAGGAGCTGCAGGGAAAGCTCGGCATCGCTCGCTTGCAGAAACCGTCTGAAGACTGGCTGAGCGACGGCAGCAACGTCGACTCCAAACCCCAGCGTTACGGCCCCGAGGGCTTCGACGGCGAGCTCGACAAGGTTGGCTTCATAAGCTCAACAGATTTAGCAGAATTTCTCTTTCCTGTTACTGAAACTTCTGCTGCTTTTCTGCATATTTTCTCTTCTCTCTGCTCTTTTTCTGTCTGCTTCTTTCCCTCCTCTTCAGATCAGTCTCCCCCCCGAGTCCCCTGTCCCTGCCAGGAAGGTGCTCCCACACCTGTCCCCCCCCGCCCCCCGGCAGCCCCCGGTCGTAGAGCAGCTCCAGGGACCGCAGCATCTCTTTATGCCGATCCCACCCCCTCCTCCTCCGCCCGCCCCCACCGCCGTCCCTGCACAAGTGACTCGTGTTCAGGAACCACTTCCCCCTGCTAATATTATACAAGAATCAGCTCCACCGGCCGCCGTCCTGCAGCCTCCCACCCCCAGACCAGAGCCCCCCCCTCCCGTCCTCCCCGTCCCCGCCCCCCCCACCCCCACTGGAACCAGAACAACCACCCAAAGTCCTGGTGTCGATCGGCTGCCAGACCGAGTACGACCCAATCTTCCCTCCAATGCAGGCACGAGTCCCATCATTCTGGTTTTATTTATTTATTTTTTTTCTTTATTATTATTATTATTATTATTATTATTATTATTATCATTATCATTATCATTATCATTATCATTATTATTATTATTATTATTATTATTATTATGGGCATGCCCAGTAATGGCATGACCATATTGCAATTGTCCAGAATGGCCCAAAGGGCAATGTTGCTAGCATTTTGCTAACAAGCTAAAGTTGCAAAAGTCCCACGTCACACCAGCGGGTGTACAGCATGACCCCGCTCTGATGTGGGAAAAAAAAAATCCCCAAAAAATAAAACACGCCCGAAAAAATTAGGAAAACCATGAAAATGAAGGCGATATAATGGTATACAGAAAAGGTTTCCCTTTTCTTCCTTATTCCGCACATTTTTTCGTTCGTTAATACGGCCCGAACCGCAACGTGCACCCATGCATGCCATACATCGTTGGATGCGTCTCCATCGTGCCTCGATGGGCATTACTTTTCTCAGTCAAAAGTGTTACCGTGGCAACGCTAGATGCCAAAAAGCAAAAAAAAGGAGAAAATACGGAGGCTTATTTCTCGGCCGAACTTTATCGTAGAGACATCTACGAGACAAACTTTCAAACACTCGGCCCGATTGGCACTAACTGACCGTAGAAGCTCATTATGCCAATTATTACCGTTTTTGCGATATTGACCTTTCTTTTTTTTTTTTATTTCCGTTTGACTTTGGACGCTTGTTGCTAGGCAACAGATTATCGTAGAGACATCGTACAAATGTTCCCCGACTCGGCACGCTGTGGACTTCAACATATTCAAATTTCATGAAGCTGTGATTTAAGGACATTTTTTGTCAAAATCCAGGCCAAATGGCCCCATTCATTCGGATGGGGTTTTTTACCATGGTGGAAAAAAAACCTATCCGTTAACGTAGCCTGAACCGGACAAGCACCCACATCGTGAGATGCGTCTCCATAAGCGTTACCGTGGGGACGCTGGATGCCAAAAAGCGCACCCTATTAATAACTATTGGGATAACAGGAATGAATGCAATACAATTGTAAACACCTCAAACTGACATAGAACCACCCAGAACACAACCACTACAGCCCCAAACCAAAGCAGCGAGAGGGGACGAATGGGCAGTGGGGCATGCCCATATCAAAATTTCCAGAAATTTTCTAGTTATTATTATTATCCTCACATCTTACATTACCAGAGGTGTCTTCAGTATTCACATTCATTACTCGGGTAGAAGTATAGATACTAGAGTTTAAAAATACTCCTGTAGAAGTTGAAGTATCAACTCAAGTTTTTTACTCAAGTAAAAGTATGAAAGTACTGGTTTCAAAACTACTTAAAGTATAAAAGTAAAAGCAATGTAAGGGGGAAAAAGCCATTAAGGACAAAAGCCATTGAAAATAAATGCATCTTAGTATAATGCAAATATATTAAAGAACCATATATGTGAACTATTGAGCATTAACATGTGTTTCAGAGAGCAGCAGATATGATGACTAGTTGCCTATAAGTATTGTAATGGTGCAAAAAGTCAAACTTCATGTTCATGTTATCATTTATCCTAACCTTTATTGGAATGTACATCCAAGTTTAGTTGCAGGAATCTGAGGGAACGGATGTAAGAACAAAACTGGACAAGAACATCTGAAACAACCACAACCAAATTCACTCTATCCGGATGGAGCAATTTAACTGGATAGTTTTTATTAAAGGCCCAAATGAAATAGAGTAACGAGGCTGTTTTTAAAATGTAAGGAGTAAAAAGTACAGATCATTGTGTGAAAATGTAAGGAGTAAAAGTAAAAAGTCGTCTGAAAAATAATTACTCCAGTGAAGTATAGATAACCAAAATTTCTACTTAAGTAAGGTAACGAAGTATTTGTACTTTGTTACTTTACACCTCTTACATTACACAGCTGGTGTACAATTGGTTTACAATTATTGTTACAATTGTTGTTATTTGATTTATGCAATGGTGAAAAAATTGGCAAAATAAATGAAAAACTGCGAAGAACCATGTTCGGTATTCGGCCAAGTGTTTATTATTATTTTCGGTTTCGGCCCCAAATTTTCATTTCGGTGCATCACTACTTAGCAGTTGCATTGTTTACAGCGGACACATGTGGGTGAAGATGCTGAAAACGAAAGTCCCACAACTGTTCCAGAACAAGACACAGGGGAACAGCAAACCTGTATTTATACTAGTGTGGACATTAATGTTTTTCTACAATATTTCCTCCTCATGACAGTAAAATAGGCCATTCTAAGCCAATTCACTGCAGCAATTCCTTTCCAAATCATTAGAAAATGTGGTTAACACCCAGTTGTGCATGAAAAAAAAAATACCGTGATATACCGTGAAACCGATATCATTTTGAAAAATACCGTGATATAAATGTTTGGTCATACCGCCCAGCACTATTTTTGATTAACAATATCAGTCCATTCCTCTACTGTGGGGGAGTCAGGATGAGCCAGTGACGGGTGAGGGTTGTCCTGCCGGCAGAAATCAGAGAAACCAAATAGATATTTGTTTCCCTGTGAGAAAATGAGTTTCTCCCAGAATAAAAGTTCTGAAATGAAATGGTATTTTCATCATCCTTGTGTTTTTCACACTTCTAAGAAGCAAACCATGATAGTGTTTGACGTTGAGCAACCTGAGACTGAAGTGTTGCAGTCGTAGTAGAGTTGTTTCACTCATGAATGAATGTTTTCATCTTGAACCACCAGATTATGGCCCAGGGGAAAGGAGTTCCTGGTGGAAACCCCACTCAGGTCAACAAGCTGGACAACATGCTGGGCAGTCTGCAGTCTGATCTCAACAAGCTCGGGGTGCAGACGGTCGCTAAAGGGGTTTGTGGAGCCTGCTGCAAACCCATCGTGGGACAGGTGAGTTCAGATTAGTGACATACATGTGATTATCAGGACTTTCAGTGTTTGTGCAAGTTCCTACTTCTCATGAACTAGTTCAAAGTTCAGTTCACATAGTTTAAAAATGAACAGTTCATATTCATAGTTCACCATTTTCATTTTGAACGACCGTATTTTCCGCACAATAAGGCCCACCTGCACCATGCGCCTTATAATCCGGTGCGCCTTATATATGGAAAAAGTTTTAAAATACGTCATTCATTGTTGAAATGTCTTGCGACATTTGACCGTTTATTGTTAGACAGTTTTTCTCCACAGATTAGGCGTACTGGTAGATACTGGTAGATACTAGTAGATACTGGTAGATACTGGTAGATACTAGTAGATACTGGTAGATACTGGTAGATACTAGTAGATACTGGTAGATACTGGTAGATACTGGTAGATACTAGTAGATACTGGTAGATACTGGTAGATACTAGTAGATACTGGTAGATACTGGTAGATACTGGTAGATACTAGTAGATACTGGTAGATACTGGTAGATACTAGTAGATACTGGTAGATACTAGTAGATACTAGTAGATACTGGTAGATACTAGTAGATACTGGTAGATACTAGTAGATACTGGTAGATACTAGTAGATACTGGTAGATACTAGTAGATACTGGTAGATACTGGTAGGCCACTCTCATCAGAGGTAAATGTAAATGAATCTGCCCAGGCATCAGTGAATGTTCCATTTTCTTCAGATATTTTTATTTTCTTACATTTCTCCATACTTGGCCTTGCTGGGGTTGAAAGTCGTGATGAATGGATGGCGTTTAGGCGGGAATACCGGCTTTATATATATATGAATACCGGCTTTATATATATGAATACCGGCTTTATATATATGAATACCGGCTTTATATATATGTATACCGGCTTTATATATATGTATACCGGCTTTATATATATGTATACCGGCTTTATATATATGAATACCGGCTTTATATATATATGAATACCGGCTTTCACGAGTATGACGTTTATTTTGAGCGACGACAAACAATAAAATATATTTATTCTAATATGTCAAGATCACAATAATCTTCCAATTTAGAACTAAAATATTAAAGAACTAACACAAATAAAATACATTTCAATTAAATTCTTCAATTAAATACTAGAAGGGTTGCCGACCCTGGTCTAATGGATAACGTAACCCCAGCTCTACTGTAGCGCCTTATAGTGCGGAAAATACACTAGTTCAAATTCAGTTCCCTGTATAGCAGTGGTCTCCAACCCTGGTCCTCAGGACCATGTCCTGCATGTTTTAGATATTTCCCCTCAGAACTCTGATAAAAATGACTGTCATTAACAGATTAGTGCAGACCTGGATGACAAGCTGATGACGACCATTAATTAGAATCAGGTGTGATGATGCAGAAACATCTAGAACATGCAGGACAGGGGTCCAGAGGACCAGGGTTGGAGACCCTGCTGTAAACAATCATTTATTGTCCTAGTGGCTTTTCAACTTCACTCAGAGACTGTAAATCTCCAACAATGTCGTCCATTATCAGTGTTTCTACCTGTTGCAGGTAAATCAACCCTGAAGGTGCAGCAGTATTTGGGTTAGGGTTGAAGTTGCAGCAGGGACTGGGGTGGTTTGGGGCTGTTGGGTCTTCTTGGTTTTTCTGGGAACTTTTTTGATTGTCAAGGATTTGAAGATATTTTCTCCCACTGGACGGATGCTTTAACTCCACATGACGTTTACAATTTGAAGTTTACGAGGCAGATGTTCAGACTTGTTTTCTCAGCGCAGCTGGACAAACAGGACTGTCTCCGAAAATTAGAATATTGTGATAAAGTTCTTTTATTTTCTGTAATGCAATTAAAAAAACAAAAATGTCATACATTCTGGATTCATTACAAATCAACTGAAATATTGCAAGCCTTTTATTATTTTAATATTGCTGATTATGGTTTACAGTTTAAGATTAAGATTCCCAGAATATTCAAATTTTTTGAGATAGGATATTTGAGTTTTCTTAAGCTGTAAGCCATGATCAGCAATATTAAAATAATAAAAGGCTTGCAATATTTCAGTTGATTTGTAATGCATCCAGAATGTATGACATTTTAGTTTTTGTAATTGCATTACAGAAAATCACAATATTCTAATTTTCTGAGACAGTCCTGTAATTTGCAAAGAAAGGTTAGATTTTTACCGTCGGACTCTTTGGGAGACGATGTGTAAAATTCCCACAGATAATGATAAACGGATCGTCATCTGACGGCTCGCTGACGCTGCGTCTGCAACGTCTCTCTTCACCTGTCCAGGCTGATTTATGGTTCTACGTTACACCAACGCAGAGCCTACGCGGCGACGCACCGCGTACCCTACGCCGTAGGCCAGTGGTCCCCAACCTTTTCTGAACCAGGACCGGTTTAATGTCTGACAATATTTTCACGGCCCAATCTAAAGGTGTAGCTGATAAAAACTAAATAAAATGACAAGATCGGCATTAAAAACTGTGGTATTTTCTCTATTATAACAATAATAATAATAATAATAATGAATAATGAATATTAATAATAATATTAATAATAATAATAATAATAATAATAATAATAATAATAATAATAATAATAATAATGAATAATAATATAATAATAATAAAACATAATTTTCAAAAAAATGGAAATTGTAAATGACCTTTAATATGAGTATTTCTATAAATGTGTTTTTATGTTTGTTTTCTCATTAACGTTATTTAAAGCCAGGCTTTTATTTTATTTGTTATATATTAAGGAGACCGATATTTAGTGCTTTTATTTTGAAGGCGTCTCACCGAGACCTCGTAAACATCCGGCGCTTCGAACTTTAACGGTAAAAGTTTAACGGCAGTAAAGTAGTGAATGTAGAAAGACTAACTCTATTTTATTGTATTCCTTTATAGCTCTTACGGTGTGTTTGCAGTGTATTTACTGAAACATCCAAGGTAACGGGCCGTGGCCCGGGGGTTGGGGACCACTGGCGTAGGCTACGGCGTCGATTTAACGCAGAACCATAATTCAGGCTTCATTCGTAAAGACTGCACCGGCTCGTGGAGTATTTTAAATGTGCGCGCCGCCCGCTGGTGAAATGAGAAGAATTATTCCGTAATAATTGGACCTAAACAGTGAAGCTGAAACTCACATAATCTGAACAGTTCAGATTCCAGTTCATGATCTGCAGAATGAACAAGTTCACTTTTAAGTTCTTTATTTGCAAATATGTTGCGTTCAGTTCAACGTTCTCACAGAAATGAACTCGTTCATGCTCAACACAGATGACTTTACCCACTAAACACACGTGTGTGTGTGTGTGTGTGTGTGTGTGTGTGTGTGTGTGTGTGTGTGTGTGTGTGTGTGTGTGTGTGTGTGTGTGTGTGTGTGTGTGTGTGTGTGTGTGTGTGTGTGTGTGTGTGTGTGTGTGTGTGTGTGTGTGTGTGTGTGTGTGTGTGTGTGTGTGTGTCTGTGTGTGAATGAAAATATATTTATTTGGGCCAGGTCATTCAGAAAACACACCAACAGAAAGCATTAGTTCACATAATAAAGAGACCCAACCGAAAAGGAATAGGCTGAAGCTATTGCTTATTTACGCCTACCCTTCTCACATGATCAACTTATTCAGATCAAACATACAAAACATCATACAAATAAGTCATATTGTTACACAATCCCAAACATAATTCCGTAATAGTTTCATCTACTGGATCCCTCATATTTTTCAAACACATTAAACTTAAATGTTTGAATGCATGAATCGACTGGCACATCTTCAATTTTTCATCAAGTGCATTCCATATATTTACACCCCTTACAGTAAAACATTGATCTTTAATTTTAGTCCTAGACTTTGGTTTTTCAATCATACGTTTCCCTCAAAGCTCATATCTACTTACCCTTATTTTAAACATGATTACAATTTTACTAGGTAACAATCTGTTGAACACTTTGTACATTATCAATGCTATTTTATATTCCACTAAATCCAAGAATTTAAATGCCCTTAATTTAATAAATAATTCATTTGTTGGTTCTCTATAACTTGATTTTGTGATAATCCTTACTGCTCTTTTTAAGGAATAAAGATCGGTTTAGTTTGGGTAAAATATAAATATAAATAAAGCACGCTGGTTCAACATATCGTTTACCTTGTATAATATGGCTATCGATTTAGCTCATTTAGATTTGACATGATTAATATGCATCTTCCAATTTAATTTATGGTCCATGATGACACCTACAAATGTTGTTTCAAACACCCTTTCTATTTCTATTTCTGATCAGGTGGTGACTGCCATGGGCCGTACGTGGCACCCCGAGCACTTTGTGTGCACTCACTGTCAGGAGGAGATCGGCTCCAGGAACTTCTTTGAGCGGGAGGGCCAGCCGTTCTGTGAGAGGGATTACCATCACCTGTTCTCCCCGCGCTGCTACTACTGCAACGGACCCATCCTGGACGTGAGTCAGTTCTGATGTTCATGTGGATTCACTTCCTGAGCCGTCGGCCGTAACAAACGTGCTCGTGTGTGTTTAGAAAGTGGTGACGGCGCTGGACAGGACGTGGCACCCAGAACATTTCTTCTGCGCTCAGTGTGGATCTTTCTTTGGCCCAGAAGGTATTGGAGTCTTTTTTCTTAAGTTTTACTTTCGAAGATAGGATTGGATAAAAACAGTTGTGTTTCTGTTTCTTTCTTTTTTTTTTTTTTTATATTTTTTTATTTCACAATAATTTTCACAATTCACATTTTCACATTCACGATTTCTATTCTACACACATTCCTACCCTCTCCATAACTGCCCTAGTGAAAAAAAAGAAAACAAAAAAAAAGAAAAAATCATACATTAGGGGAGAACAAAATTAAATAAATATTTAAAAAAAAAATAGATAAAAAAATTAAAAAAATAATGGCAGCAACAGCGATATCAAACTATATATATATCCATACATACATACAAACATACATACATATAAGGCACAAGTTTGAAAATAGAGATACTCATCGGTCTCCTTTGGAAAAATTCTCCAGTTTTGAAAATAATGGAAACAAAAATTCTTGAAAAATACGACCACGGTTGTATTTTACCAAAGTTAATTTTTCCAATGGTAAAAAAACTGAAATTTGATCCAAAAAAAAACTTGAAAGTTGGAGGGGAATCATCTTTCCAAAGTAAAAGTATGCATTTCTTAGCGAAGTATGTGATCATAATTAATATCCTGCTTTTTTTCCGGTCTAACTGAAGATCCAGTGTGTCATTTAATAAATATGAATTGATTTCCTGTGTTTCTTTCTTAAGGTTTTCATGAAAAGGATGGAAAAGCGTATTGCAGAAAGGATTACTTTGACATGTTTGCGCCGAAGTGCGGCGGCTGCGCCAGAGCCATCCTGGAGAATTACATCTCAGCGCTCAACTGTCTCTGGCATCCAGAGTGTTTCGTCTGCAGGGTTTGTATTCTGCCTCTCTCTCTCGCTGCATTATTCAAAAATAGGGGTGTAACAATATATCGGGCCACGAAATTTCGCAATACAAAAACAAACTATCGCGATATTTGGTTATTAATATTCATCTATTGTGTTGACTAGTAACGACCGCGCCTCGACCCGCGGACAGAAATCTTCCTCCGCTCAGAAGAAACTAGTCCCGTTTTGGTCCCGATCACGGGACTCTTGGGGGTTTTGAGCTCTGAACTTTTACTGATGTAAGGCTGGTGTAGAGTTAAGCCTTACCTTATTAAATTAAACCTTTTTGGGGTGGTGAGTAGGATAAACACGGGGAAACTTCTGCTGAGTTCCAGTGTACTTTAATGTCCCTCAACAGTGTAGGATTTTTGAACATCAACACAGCACCTAGTGCCGTACTGTGGCGTATCACTCCGCCCAATCTAAAACAGACTAATCACTACAGATAAACTGACTAGTGTCATTATAGTCCCTGATTTACATCAGAATATAAAGAATAGATTTATAAAATAATGAACCCTGAATTACCAAAATAACCTTCTTAACAAAAATAAATCTCCTCTTACACTTACATGTATAAGCATGAATCAATCTTTGTTATGATGTAAAATTGTATGTATTTATTTACTTTTAAATTTCTGGAAAAGAAAAAAGTCAAATCATACATGAGAGAAACTATTCAGTTTGTGTCTAAATATTTGTACTTGTATGAAACTGAAGATCATAATGCAAACCTGACATTTACTTTTAGTTCAGTTTGTGGAAAATGGTTGGCCTGGCTTTCTCTTTAAAACTTAAACAGTTATAAAGCATTACAAATTGGAACAATAGGGCAAATGCACAGTATTTTGTATTTTGTGTCTTTCAAATAAAAGACAATTTTTTCCAGTCATATGTTCCTCATTCAAGGTTGTTAAAAAAATTCTGCTATAATATCGTATCGTTATCGTGACCTCAATATCGTGTATCGTACTGTATCGTGACATTAGTGTATCGTTACACCCCTATTCAAAAAGCAATACCAGCTGGACTGACGTGGTTTCTCTGCACGTGCGTCTGCAGGAATGCTTCACCCCGTTTGTGAATGGGAGTTTCTTCGAGCACGACGGCCAGCCCTACTGTGAAGTTCACTACCACGAGCGCCGGGGATCGCTCTGCTCCGGCTGCCAGAAACCGATAACGGGACGCTGCATCACGGCCATGGCCAAGAAGTTCCACCCGGAGCACTTCGTGTGTGCCTTCTGCCTGAAACAACTCAACAAAGGCACTTTCAAAGAGCAGAACGATAAGCCCTACTGCCACGGCTGCTTCATCAAACTGTTCAGTTAAGGCGGAATAAAACACACGCAGGTCAGGACTTAGATACGTGTCTAAAGCATTTTAGTTCAGGTGGAGTGAGAACGGATCAGAGAGAGTTCTGGTGACGAGGGAGAAATGTTCTGTCAGACTAAATGTTTCACGTCTTTCTGAGATTTGGAAGAATACAGTTAATCATGCTGATAACTTGTTTCTGAATCTGTTCTGAGTCGGAATAAAAGCAGATAAAATCAGTTTTAAAGGACATTGAAAAACGCAACATTTATTTTCCTCTCTTCAAACATTTAAGAGGATGTTGAGTTCACATCAGACGCACTAACTCTGAAATACGGCGAGTGTTTGACAATGTTGCTCACTGGTTGAGTGTGTAGTTTTAGGAACTGTAACAGCAGGGAACAGGTGACCTGTTTTTTTTTTTAAGTTTCACATATGAACCGTTTTTACAACCAATGAAAATTGAAATATCTTTAGATGCCACTGCTGCGGCGTGGAGGTGGAGGTGGAACATCCACGGTGCTGCCGTGAGATTTAATTATCTGTGAACGCTCGACTCGTTTAAGTCGATGATCAATAATCCAGTCGGATGATCAATAATCCAGTACGATGAGAATCGTGGATCCACATTGCAAAGAAGCATTTCTTTTCTAGACTAATCTGTTCTTCAATCCATAATCCTCATTTTAACACAGTTTTTGTTTGTGTTTTTCTAAAGGTAGACATGAATTGATTCATATTTTCCACCCATTGCTGTTTTGATATTTTGTGCTGCCGAGTCATTCCTCATCTTTTTTCTCTGAAGGAGGAAAAAAACCAAACTGTCCAGTGAAGGAGCCGTAAGAAGATACTGGGAGCACATGTGTTTGCATCTGTAACGCTAGATTTATATACGTGAAGGTTTTTGTGCAGCTACATTAGGGATGGGCGGTATGGACTAAAACATTTATCACGATCATTTCTGGCATTTATCCTGATAACGATAAAAATTATGATAAAAAAAATACCAATTCAACTCCACCTTTTTAACTATAAATCTATCTCCACATTCAGTCTTTGGAGCCAAATCACTGCTCTAAAAGATACTAAATACTAAACTACACCAATTAAATTTAATGAATAAAAACCAATTAAATGAGTTACACCTGTACTGAAGAACTGGAATGACTCAGATCCTCCATGTTTGTTACACAAACACGTATCAACGGGAATTTATCCTTCTTTCTTTCTTTCTTTCTTTCTTTCTTTCTTTCTTTCTTTCTTTCTTTCTTTCTTTCTTTCTTTCTTTCTTTCTTTCTTTCTTTCTTTCTTTCTTTCTGGCTCATTTCCTTCCTTCCTTCTTCCCTTCCTCTTTTCTCCCTTCCTTCTCCCCTTTCCTTCCTTCCTTCCTTCCTTCCTTCCTTCCTTCCTTCCTTCCTTCCTTCCTTCCTTCCTTCCTTCCTTCCTTCCTTCCTTCCTTCCTTCCTTCACGTACGTTGTGCGTGGATTTAAAGCAGAACTATAAATCAGCTTTAAACAAAAACGTCAACAGGAATTTATCGTTTTTACCGTGAGATACAAATTCTTATCGTGAGGATTTTTTTTGACGGTTTATCGTGAACGGTAAAATATCGTCCATCCCTGAGCTACATCGTGCGGAACGTCCCGAGCATTAATGTGTTTAGTTACCACTTGTTCAACAACAGAGGGAGATTTCTGCTGTTGTTACTGTAATAATAAACTGATGAATGTGCAGCCGAACACGAGCTGATGAACAGTTCACCATGAGTGTAACGCTTTTGTATTTGAGCTTTTATTAACAGGTCGTCTGTGCTTTTGCATCATGTCTAATAACACTGTTAAATCCAGCAACATCCTGACAGCAGCTTATTATCCAGTTCTGTTGTCACGTTGTTCTGTTAGTCACTGAAATGTGCAGGCTGTTGGAAAAGGATGCCAGAACTAAAATGACTCGTTTTCCTCAACGTGAGTTCCATCTACTGTATCTTATTAGGTCTGTACTTTCAGAATAATTTGGCCTTTAGTCTTTGTTCAGGGAGTTTTAGAGCCTTAAATCCTTTCTCTTTCTATTTAAGATATCATGTAACAAGTGTCTCTTCAAATCAGTGTAATGGTTTAACTTAACCAAAGCAATACCTTTGATTTGTTTGTTTCTTTTTCTTTATTTCTCTTTGAATGTCAATCTATATGGAAAGTGAAATTCCTTAATTCTTGTCTGATTATGCAAATAAATCCTGTTTTCCTATCAACATGTTTTGTGGTGTGTTTTCATTTGTGGCATAATTATGTTTTCTTGTGCGTTTCAAAGGGTTTGACAGTTTAAACCAGGGGTGTCAAATGTGCGGCCTGCGAGAAGTTTCCAACGCAAAAAACCGAAATGTTAATTTACTAAAAAGGAAGGCATAAATAATTGCCATGAATCGCAGCATATCCGATAATATATTTCTTCTACAAATCCATCGTTATTCCACAAAGGGAGCAGTTTTCGACATTTTTTTAGTTTTCTAGAATGCATTTGCCGATTTTATTTCTTTGTAGACGGTCGTTTATTTTTATTAACTGACTACTATTATATATTTTCACAGGAAAAATATCACTGCTAAAAAAGATGATAGAAGATATTTATTCGGAGAATTTCAGTTTTGAATACGAGGATAGTGACAAAGTAAAACAGTTAAAAAAGAAGTGCTGACTTTTTCGGCACACTGGCGTAAATATCCGCGCCAATTTTTAAAAATAAATACACTTAATTGTACTGGAAAAATCTCTAAATCACAAAGAAACACTCGGATGTAATAGGAAAGATTTTACTTTCAATTAAATTTCCTATAAAAAAGCGAAATATAAAAAAAACATACTTGTTTCTGTTTATCTTTGTAAAATGATATTAAACGTATCTTACATATTTTGAAAAAAAACGAGAAATTTCATGAAAAGATCCTGAAGAAATATATTTTACATAATTAGAGTGTAAACAAAGTGCATATTTCCTTTAAAATTAACTAAACTGATATTGGATTAGAAAATAGTAAAAAAAAAAGAATTAGAAAAAAAATAATTCGCACCGTTTTTGTTATTTTGAGCGTGCGGCTCGCGAGAAAATAATTGGTCAAATCCGGCCCGTCAAGCAAAATGAGTTTGACACCCCTGGTCTAAAGTCTTTCTTGGCCTCTTTGATTTCTGCTCCATATCCATATATACAGATATACAGTACAGACCAAAAGTTTGGAAACACTTCCCCATTTGTTTGAATGAGAAGGGGTGTCCAAACTTTTGGTCTGAACTGTATATAATTATATTTATTCATGTATTTTGATGGTGGTGGGGGTGCTTTTTTTAATTTAGTTTGTAATACTTATATAGCTTCTTTTTCAAACGTTTAAAGTATTTTGTGTTGCACAGGTTGTATGAAAAGGCTGAATTTTTAACCGTTTTACATTAAAACTCAGAGAAACACTTTGGAGCATGAATATTATCCCACTGCTCCAGCGGAGTGTGTGACATCAACATTTGAGTTTATGAAAATTAAAAAAGAAAAAAATATATATTTGTAGCCAGAGGTGTGTAGTAACTAGTTACATTTACTCCGTTACATTTACTTGAGTAAGTTTTGGGACATTTTGTACTTTTAGGAGTAGTTTTGAATCACTATACTTTTTACTTTTACTTGAGTAGATTTGTGAAGAAGAAACTGTTCCTCTTACTCCGCTACATTAGGCTACGTTGAGCTGTTACTTTTCTTTTATCCCTTTTATCCGCGTACGCGTCAATCTCATGACATCACTGAGTGATTCTTTGGGAAAAATGTTTGTTTTTGCATGTTTTGTCACATTTACACAGACTCAAACACACACAGAGTTTCTATGAGTTCATGTTTGTTCTAGTTCTGCTGGTTAGAAAAGAAAAGTACAAAGGCTGGAAATGTTGTGCTACTTGTGCTTAATTAATTTTTTTATTATGTTATTATTTATTAAAGTACTTGAATTTTTTTTTAATTTTATTTTATTATTTTATGATTTAATTTGCCTGAAGATGATTATTTTGTACTTTTGTCTGTTTGAATGGTTGTGTTAAAAAAATAAATCAGACGTTACTCAACAGTTACCCAGTACCAGAGTAGTTTTTTCACCCAGTACTTTTTTACTTTTACTCAAGTAATTATTTGGATGACTACTTTTTACTTCTACTTGAGTCATATTATTCTGAAGTAACAGTACTTTTACTTTACTGGGAGAAAGCTGCTTCTATTGAGTTTATATCATCTCGCCGCCAGGGGGCGGTCGTGCGCCGCTGTCGTCCTGGCTAACGTTAGACGAACAAGAGCGTCCTCGGGCTGTGATTGGCCGGAGTACCACGTGGTCAGAGCGACAAAACCCGGAAGAATGAGTTGTTTTTCTAGAGTTTCGTTCCTGAAATAATTACTTAGTTTAAAAAAAAACGACAACAGTTTGTTTAACTTTTACGACTATATCTTGTTCATTTTTACAACCTGAATAAATCCTCCCGTTCTTGGTTCACCAGACTCAGTAAGTCACTTTTATTTTAGTATTTATTTAGTTTTCTCTCTGAAAACCTGTTTTTATTTGTTTTATTTAATGAAGGATTGAATTCGTTTGTATTTAATTTTAACGTGAATCATGTTTGGAGGAATAACATTAAATGTTATTCCTGTTTCAGATCAAATTATTCACCTGAATCAAACGAAACAACAGTGGATTTATTAAGCTTATTATTAAATAATAATAATAATAATAAGCTTTATCAGTGTGACATAATTATTTAGAGCTGTAAAGATAAAACGAGGAAATGTCTTGAATGATGAGAAAGAGAGAAATCCACCAGTCTTTATCTCTCATATTTATTTATATTTATATATATTTATATATATATATAAATATATTTATTTATATATTAAATATTTATCTCTCATATTTATTTATATATATATATATGTGTATATAGAAATAAATATGAGAGATAAATATATATATATATATATATATATTTTTTTAATCTCTCATATATATATATATATATAAATAAATATTAGATAAATATATATATATAAAATATAAATATATATATATATATATATATATATATATATTTATCTCTCATATTTATTTCTATCTATATATATATATATATATATATATATATATATATAAATAAATATGAGAGATAAAATATATATATATATATATATATATATATATATATATATTTATCTCTCATTTATTTCTATCTCTATATATATATATATATATATATATATATATATATATATAATTTTTTTTTATTTTTTTTTTTATCTCTCATATTTATTTCTATATACAGGGTGCTTGCTCTTTTTCCAAATTAAAATTCCAGACTTTTCCCAGACTTTTTTAAAACTGATATTTTTTTTCCCAAGCCCTTAACTTTACGTACTTGTATACTTGTGTGCCTACTGCCTAATTCATTGGTTGAGATTGTACCAATTGTGTTTATTAGAAATGTTTGTTAGAATTTTTTATAGGCTAGTATTCAATGAACGAATGCATTATTCACAGTAAATTATGTTTTTACTGATGAAAACGTTTCAAAACATGAAAATCACAAGTACATGAATTTCAGATCAAACAAGTGTCACAAAGACTATCTATAAAAACGCATGAATGGATGAATGTATGTAGGTAGAATTCAGTCTCTTCACTCGCATCTTATTTTTTCTGTCCTTGACATGACTGATCTTATCTTTATGTTATCTCATTTTAACTTCTGAACAAGCTGTATCACAACACATAAAAGTGCATATTTGACCTAGCTCACTTGGTAAGAACAAAAAATGTTGTTATTTTTATAGTTTATAGTTAAATAAACTATAAGTTTTATAGCCTACCTTTCTATTTCTCATTTCACAATGCCTTTGAGCATACTGTAAAATTCTACCATACATTTTTTCCCCATACTTTATTAAGACTTTCACACAAAATTCAAGACTTTTCAAGGTCTGGAAAACAGTGTTTCAAAATTCCATACTTATGAAGACTTTCAAGACTTGCGCAAGCACCCTGTATATAGATAACTTGAAGTCGAATGTATCTGACATATGTTATGTTATGAATCTTTATTTCAGCTTGTACAGAACAAGATGAAAAGGAAAGAAAAAAAACAAACAACATTTCTTTTGCCGAAAAGGTGTAGCTGAAGTAGAGCTGTTCGATTTTGCCCAAAAATAAAATCTCGATTTTTTTTCTCTCAAAATCCGATTTTCGATTACGATTATTTTGAGAATTGACAAAAGGCAAAGAAATGATTTCAAATATGCTGTTTTTTTATTGAACATTTGCTCCATTGGGCTTTAAGTGCAAACTTTGCTCTTATTAAACCAAAAATGAATGAATAAAGTGCAAAACTCTGTAAAATAAGTTGAAAAAAAGTTTTAAAAAATATAATAAAATATAAAGTTTTATATCTGAAAAAAAAAATCTGCAAATCAGCACTTGCAAACATACAGTAAGTTATATTTCCAATTAAATAAAACAAGACATTTTCTAATTAAACTAAACTGGGTCTTTGCATGCTAAATAATAATGCAACCCATGAAGGAGGTAGAGGTGTGTAATGTCAGTCATTACATTTGCTATTCACATTTGCAAGTTTTTTGCAAGGAACACGAGCCGGTCTACCGCGTTAGGCTTGAGGGATGCCCGGTGGCATGTTAGTATATCACCATGGTTACAACGCCCCCTCCTACACTAAAGAGCCTCTCCGATGGGGCACTTGTCGCAGGTATTGAGAGGTATTTCCATCAATCATTAATATGGTATCAATCATTAATATGTGTGCAGACAAGGTAAAAGTGAAAAATCGATTTTACGAGTTTCACGTTTTAACATCGTTCTAATTACATAATCGCGATTACGATTTAAAATCGATTAATCGAACAGCCCTAAGCTGAAGCCGTAGCTTAAAGTGCCGACCCTTTTTATCTTATGATCAGCAAAAATATGAGACATTAACTTTTACTCCGTGGAAACAAACAATAAAGAAGAAAAAAATAAGTAATACAAAATATAAAATTGACGTTTCACATTCTAGAATGTTTTTGATAATATACTTTATAATTATAGTGTTTTATATTTATTTACAGTATTTTCTTTAAACATTTCCTTAAACTTGTAGATAGAACTACACATTTTTAGGTCGTTGTCACAACTATTCCATATTTCTCTAGCCTTAATTGATGTAAATCTCTCTTTAATATTAGTTTAATATTAGTTCTTTAAAGGCAAATAAAACAGTTTTCTGCTCTACTATATCATGGAATTTTAAGGTATTATATTTAATAAAAAGATTATTTGTTGGTTTATAATAGTCAGATCTATTAATTATCCTTAACGCTCTTTTCTGTAACAGGAAAATAGGATTTATATTTGTTTTATAGGTGTTACCCCAAACCTCCACACAATAAGTCATGTATGGAACTATGAGTGAGTTATACATTAAAAACTGTGCTCTTTGACAAAAAAAATCATTTGTTTTATTTACTATTGCTAGGGTTTTAGACATTCTTGATTTTACACTATTTATGTGTGATTTCCAGCTAAGTTTATCATCAATTATTACCCCCAGGAACTTATTTTCATATACTCTTTCTATTTCCATACCACTAATTTTAATTGTTATTTGATTTTTTTTTTCTAGTGCCAAAAATTATGAACTTAGTTTTAGTTAGGTTTAATGATAACTTATTGATATCAAACCATGCCTTCACATTTTTCAGTTCTCCTTCCACCACATTCAGCAGCTGTTCCAAATTCATAATAATAAATATAGTTATTCTCATGGTTAAATATCATATTCATTGTAGTAAGTGGAGGAATAGCAAACCCTCCTTTTATTGGTTTTTAAATGATTTTAAATTATTCTTCTTATCCCTAAGAAAAATAGACTCGATTTGTGACGATATATATCTTGTTTTCTGCTTTTTTGATGCCTCAGTCCTTGCTCCTCTTTTTGGCACTTTTGTTTGCCTGATTTTAAATACTGTGATACTTTTATAGTTTGCACTTTATAAAAACCCCTGTTTGTCTTTTATTTTAATATATAGTTAATTGTTTTTATATACAGGACTGTCTCAGAAAATTAGAATATTGTGATAAAGTTCTTTATTTTCTGTAATGCAAAAATGTCATACATTCTGGATTCATTACAAATCAACTGAAATATTACAAGCCTTTTATTATTTCAATATTACTGATCATGGTTTACAGCTTAAGAAAACTCAAATATCCTATCTCAAAAAATTAGAATATTCTGGGAATCTTAATCTTAAACTGTAAACCATAATCAGCAATATTAAAATAATAAAAGGCTTGCAATATTTCAGTTGATTTGTAATGAATCCAGAATGTATGACATTTTTTTTAATTGCATTACAGAAAATAAAGAACTTTATCACAATATTCTAATTTTCTGAGACAGTCCTGTACAGCTCTATATTTGACAGCAACTCATATTATGTCTAAGTATACTATCATCCTTACGAGAAGGTGTTTAATTACTGTTCTATGTAGTTTTATTGTGTTCAATAAAGAAGAAAAAAAAGAGAGAAATCCACCGCTGAGCTCACTTTCGTACACACTTTCACATAAAGCTGTGACACCTTTTATTAAAACTAATCTACAAGGCTTCCAGGGATAAATGGCTTTAGTGCCTGGCAGGATAAACATGGGGCTCTTGGCGACTGTGAAAGGGTCTTGCGGTTTGTGGAGTCCAGTTTTACTCCGTTTCAGAGCAGTGACGACATCAGGTGTGAGCGTCATGATCTGGGCTAAAAATAACATTCTTATAATCAGAATAATAATATCAGAAAAGACAGAATCAGCAATATTATACTTGTGGAAGTCCCTCCAGAATTTATAAGTGAATTCACACGACCAGAATAAGAGAGAATATGTTTCAGGATGCCTTTGGCAAAAAGAACAATTAACATCTATATCTTTCTTAAATATTGATATATTGTTTTGCAGGGTAGAATGTGTGTATCAATTTAAAAGAGAGCTCTTTGACTTTTATTTGTTAGAAAAAATCTTTGTGGTAACGACTAAACTTTTGTCCACTCGATATCCGTCACGAAATTGAGCCAATAAAACGTGGCTGTTGGGAGGGAAGTTAAACCTGAAACAAGGCTCTTACTTTGGCATTGGGAAGCTGAGCAGATGAAAAGCAAACACTACCCAGAGAAGACTGAGACACATCAGGAGGGCTGATGATAGAGGAGGAGAACTGTACGTGAATAACACGCACAGACCAGAAGGAATAGCATCAAATACGAGTGAAAACTCTCTAGCTGTTATTGGTACATTATATCTCATTAGAAATTCCGAGTAATTATACAACAACCCATCTTTTTTGAACAATTGACTAACTAAAACAATTCCATTGTCAAACATTGTCTTTAATCACAAAGAAAGTGACGCTTTCTTTTTTATAAATCTGTCTTTATTTTTAGCAAAGTTTCACATACATAAGTAGGGCTGGGGATCAATTCAAATGTCAAGAATCGATTCGATTCCGATTCTTAAGATTCAGAATCGATTATCAAGATTTGATTCGATTCCGATATTGATTTGGGTTAGTGTTATTAAAACAGTTTTTGAGCTGTTGCATGAATGATATGACTGTAGTTATGCAACATATTAATACTAGTATTATATTGAGATTCAACAGCAAGTATTGCAGCTAATGATGCTGTAAGGACCAATCAGCTCCCAGAATGCAGATAGAACTGAAACAGAAACATCGTGGGTCAGAATTACCAAACAGATCCAGGGAGGAAACAGAGACGGATGAAATCGCTTTTATTTTTTCCCACATTCCGTTTTTATTTGTTCCATTTTCAGTCTATTTGGGTTTTTAATTTTTGAGCATTTGGTTTTTAGCATTTTTTCAAATGTAACCCCAAGACAGTATATAAAGTAATGAAATATAGACAATTTATGCAATTATAACCTAACACTTTAATGTTTTCATACCTTTAAACATATTTAAAGGCAAAAACACCAGTTATTCTCGTGTCCAACAAAACGTTCCTTTTTTGGGGATAAACAAAAAAATAACCAAAAGTTGTAATGTAAAGATGAAAAAAAAACCGTAAAAATAAAAAAAATCGATCTTTAGACATATGAATCGATTTTTAGGAATTAATATGAGAATCGATTTAGAATTGGGAAATCGATTTTTTCAACACAGGCCTAAACATAAGTGCAAATTCATCCACAGAAAGCCTGAATAAACTCCTTGTACTAAAAAAAGAACTTGAAAAATATGAGGACGATCTACTCATTAAAAACACAAAGGCACAAAAAACCATCGGCATCTAAATCGCCGAAATTGTTAACATGAAACCTACTCTCGCACATTATGCTGTTTTTATTTATCTTTTTAATTTATTTGTCTTGTCCTTTATACATATTCTTTTGTTTATTTCTTTTCAATTTGGTGCTGGAATCTCTGTATTTGTATGTTGCTTTTGAGCTTAATTTTTCATTGTATTTCAAGATTTAAATAAAAAAATAAATAAATCATGATCTGGGCCTGCAGAGCCCCAGACGACCACGTCCTCTGTCCTGGTCGCACAAATACATTCCAACATTATATTGTCAAAATTAATTAGGCTCAGATTATGAAGGAGGTTCGGAGGATTTTACATCATTTTCACAAATGTAAGGAATTCCAAAGAGTCCAGATCTGAACATACCTGTCAAGTTTAGGATTTAAAAATAAGGGACATTTTCCCCCACCAGCCCAACCCAGGTCCAGTATCTTACATTTAAGACAGATTTACAAGAAATCTAAAATAACTACCCATCAACAATTTAAAAACGTACAATTATGTGCTGTGGACATTCATATTCCTATAATAGAGCCTAAATAAAAACACAAAAGGGATTTCAAACACATTTATTTTAAATATTTTCAATTAATATACATATTGATTGTGTTCAATTGAAACATTTACATTCTTTTAATTTGTCATTTTAACTCATGTGGTTCTCTGCTCCATCCTGCTCTTCTTTAGGGAAGTAAATTCGGTATCCCATTTTTATAGATATTTAAACGAAGTCTTCACTTTGGCAGAAATGTTTTCTCTGGTACTCACATCCTTCTCTGATTTGTTCAGAGTTTGTTCCCGTTGTTGCCACTAACCTCCCGAGAACCAGTGCTCGCTACAACAAGTGACAGTTCTCACGAGGCCGGTTACAATTCAGTTTGGAGAGGCACAATAATGCTTAAAAAAATATATTATAAAACGGGTATTTATGGAAAAATCCTAATACGGAGGGACAGCGGGAAAGAGGGTCTAAAATACGGGAGTTTCTCGGCCTAAACGGGAGACTTGACAGGTCTGGATCTTAACCCCATCTGATCTTTGCTTGAATACTTTCCAAACAACAGTCTTTATTTTTTTCATTTTATTCTTTATTTCATTAAAAAAAAAAATAATTCAATACAAATACAAATGTTCTTAAATTGTGAATGAAAAGGGAGCAGAAAGAAGAATCTGATCTGCCCCTTTTTCCAAGAAATAACTTCACAAATAACATAAATTAAAAATACTAATAATAAAAAACAACTAAGTGAATAAAAAAACTAAAATTAAATTTAAATAAAATAAAATGACCGCCGTCTATGGGTATGTCAATCAAACTCAACTAACATATTTCATTATATTGACTTAACATACTGGCTTTAATTGTTCTTTTGAACGTAATGTTTGATTTGGATTCTTTGTTTTCTTTATTCAGATTGTTCCATAAACTGATTCCTTTCACAGAAACACAACGTTCCATCAATTTAGTCCTGAATCTTGTTTTTTTAAAGATCTCTGTTCCTTTTAAGTTATACTTGCTTTCTCTTTATTCAAATCTTTTCTGAATGTTGATTGGTAAAGTTTTTTATGAGCTTTAAACATAATTTGCAGAATACTATGGTCTACTAGTTCATGAAATTTCAACAATTTTAACTAACTGTCTTGACTCCTCTTCCATCAAAAACATAGTAAACATGGTGATGATGCATAAACTCAGTGATACCGAAGCAAATGCTCCAGACAAAGATAAGAGGTCTAGAAAAATGTTTTTTTTCTATGCAAGAAAAAAAAAATCACCTTTTGGTACAAACCAGTGCATCGTCTTCATCACCTGCAGGTTATTTGATGCAACAAGGACACAAACGTCTGCAGGACCAGAATGGCTTCCTACTTTGACGAACACGACTGTGAGCCGACCAACCCTGAGGAGCAGTATCGTCAGAACGCTCTGCTGGAGCTGGCCAGGTCAGACCAACATCTAAATGACGATGATGGCGGTGCCGGTTTGATTCCCAACTCAGCCTCTCTGGTGTTTGTGCAGGTCTTTAATGCAGGGATTGGACTTATTTGACTCAGGAACCTTCGACATGTCGGACTGGGACCAGCGGCTTCCTCCTCCCGCCGCCAAAACTGCTGTTCAAACGCTCACTATAGTCGTCATTTCTCCAGAGCAAGCAGGTAGAGTAGACTGCTGTGAACAGATCACAGAATCCTCCACACCTCCTCCTCAAATCTCTGAATCTACAGGACTGTCTCAGAAAATTACAATATTGTGATAAAGTCCTTTATTATCTGTAATGCAAAAATGTCATACATTCTGGATTCATTACAAATCAACTGAAATATTGCAAGCCTTTTATTATTTTAATAGTGCTGATTAGGGATGGGCGGTATGGACAAAAAATGTATCACGATAATTTCTGGCATTTATCCCCTCACTCACTCACTCACTCACTCACTCACTCACTCACTCACTCACTCACTCACTCACTCACTCACTCACTCACTCACTCACTCACTCACTCACTCACTCACTCACTCACTCACTCACTCACTCACTCACTCACTCACTCACTCACTCACTCACTCACTCACTCACTCACTCACTCACTCACTCACTCACTCACTCACTCACTCACTCACTCACTCACTCACTCACTCACTCACTCACTCACTCACTCACTCACTCACTCACTCACTCACTCATCTTCTCCCGCTTTTCCGTTCCTGGGTCGCGGGGGCAGCAGCCTCAGCAGGGATCCCCAGACTTCCCTCACCCCAGACACTTCCTCCAGCTCCTCCGGGGGGAGTCCGAGACGTTCCCAGGCCAGCCGAGAGACATAGTCTCTCCAGCGTGTCCTGGGTCTTCCCCGGGGTCTCCTCCCGGTGGGACATGCCTGGAACACCTCCCTAGGGAGGAGGGACATGCCTGGAACACCTCCCTAGGGAGGCGTCCAGGAGGATCCGGTACAGATGCCCAAGCCACCTCAGCTGACTCCTCTCAATGTGGAGGAGTAGCGGCTCGACTCCGAGCTCCTCCCGGGTGACCGAACTCCTCACTCTCTCTCTAAGGGAGCGTCCAGCCACCCTGCAGAGGAAACTCATCTCTAAGGGAGGAAACTCATCTCTAAGGGAGGAAACTCATCTCTAAGGGAGCGTCCAGCCACCCTGCAGAGGAAACTCATCTCTAAGGGAGCGTCCAGCCACCCTGCAGAGGAAACTCATCTCTAAGGGAGCGTCCAGCCACCCTGCGGAGGAAACTCATCTCTAAGGGAGCGTCCAGCCACCCTGCGGAGGAAACTCATCTCTAAGGGAGCGTCCAGCCACCCTGCGGAGGAAACTCATCTCGGCCGCTTGTATCCGCGATCTTGTCCTTTCGGTCACTACCCAAAGTTCATGACCATAGGTGAGGGTAGGGGCGTAGATTGACCGGTAAATCGAGAGCTTTGCCTTTCGACTCAGCTCCCTCTTCACCACGATGGTCCGGTACATCGACCGCATTACTGCGGACGCTGCACCGATCCGTCTGTCAATCTCACGCTCCATCGTTCCCTCACTCGTGAACAAGACCCCGAGATACTTGAACTCCTCCACCTGAGGCAGGACTTCTCCACCCACCCGGAGAAGGAACGCCACCCCTTCCCGTTTATCCCCATAACGATAAAAATGACTATAAAAAAATACCAATTCAACTCCACCTTTGTAACTATAAATCTATCACCACATTCAGTCTTTGGAGCCAAATCACTGCTCTAAAAGATACTAAATACTAAACTACACCAATTACATTGAATTGAGGAATATTTTTGATGGTTTATCGTGAACGGTAAAATATCACCCACTCCTCGTGCTGATCATGGCTTACAGCTTAAGAAAACTCAAATATCCTATCTCATAAAATTAGAATATTCTGGGAATCTTAATCTTAAACTGTAAGCCATGATCAGCAATATTAAAATAATAAAAGGATTGCAATATTTCAGTTGATTTGTAATGAATCCAGAATGTATGACATTTTTGCATTACAGAAAATAAAGGACTTTATCACAATATTCTAATTTTCTTCAGTCCTGTAGTTAATTTTCTCTGTTCTCTCAGACAAAGGTCTCAAATGTCCCGTCTGTTTGCTGGAGTTCGAGGAACAAGAGACGGTGAGAGAAATGCCGTGCAAACACCTTTTCCACGCCGGCTGCATCCTGCCCTGGCTCGGCAAGGTGAAGATCACACTCTTAAAACGCTGAAGTGGATATTTAGAAATCCATCTAAAGGTTTCTTCACATTTCCAGACCAACTCGTGCCCGCTCTGCCGACTGGAATTACCAACCGACAATCCCGAGTACGAGGAGTTCAAGAAGGACAAGGTGAGCGTGCAAATATGTCAGATAACAGAACTCAGTCTCGTTTTCTAACTTTGGTTTTTCTGTCCTTCAGGAGAGGAAAAAACAGAGAGAGCACCGACTAGAAGATTTACACGGAGCCATGTACACATGATGCAGCAGCTTTCCACTTTGAGAGCAATTTTAAATACAGGATCAGAACAATTTAAAAGTATAAAAATACTCTATTGTCCAAAAGGATTTTTAGCACCATAGCTGCACAAAAAAAGGAAAAGGCATAATATTCAAGTAAAATAAAATGTTCAGAAATGTGCCTCAGTGAAAATAATTTAATTTAGTCTTAATCTGATTATTATATTAGATCATCTTGAGTAATGGGGGAGTTTCCTGTTCTGGTCTGGTGTGATTTACAGCACAAGCAACATCACTGAATGTTTAAGGCACTTATCACGTGCTAAAATGAAGAAAAATGTTGCTGACAGCAGCACTATATTATATCTATATTATTTAAATTTAAGCTGAAAGTACAACCATTTAACCACTCGTCAAATTAACGAGAAATATTTTAAAAAGTAGGATTACTCAAATACCTTTTTAAGATGAAAAAAAACAAACAAATTGGACATTGTTCCCCGTAAATGTTGTTTTTTGTGTTCAGTAAGAATCAAACGGTCACCGTTGGTTCATTCTGAAGAAATGAGTGTGCAGAGTTGCTTTTTTTTTTCTCTTTTTTTTTTTCTTCTTTACAAAACAACCTTAAAGGTGGAAACCACTTTGGAACTATAAACTAAAAAGGAAAAGTTTAAATGGCACATTATTCCACCTCCATTTCCCAGCGTGTGTTTTTTGTGTCTCATCTATCAGAAAAGGGTCTTAACTCTCGGCTCCGTGTCCGGATTGTTCTGCTTCCAGAGCAGAGTCGTCAGGAGAAATCCCTCTCTGGTCTGCACTGGTTAAAACACAATATTGGGATTAAACTCTACAACTCTCAGCCCGGGGGGGGTTCAGCTTGTACAGTCGGCAAGTCATCCACTCCATCTAGCATTGAAAAAATAAATAACACAGGCTTCTTTTGATAAAAACACTGGAAGTTTAATGTTCCTGGTTTAAAGAGACACGATTCCAGCCGGGACTTTTCTGTGTCGTGGGTTTTCTATCAGATACGGCTGCTTGTCCCGGTCAGAGGGAAGAAAACGTTAAGTGGGAGGAGTATTTTAAGTGTGAGAGAAAAAGAAAAAAAAATGTTTGCATCAGCAAGTTATTTGGTACGACGGAGTATTAGGGCCAAACCAAGACAAAAAAAAATGGAAATTACAAGAATAAAGTCATAATATGAGAATAAAGTCGCAATATTAAATATATTATAAATATAACTTCACAAGGTGCTCAATATTCCTCATTTTTACACAGGGAGAAGAAGCTCTTCCTGTTAGAGTTCTCATAAATTATATTCTCATAATGTTACAACTTTATTCTAGTAATGTTACGACTTTTTTCTCGTAATTTCCTTTTTTTTTGTCTTAGTTTGCTCCTAATACTCCGTCGTACTTTGGTCATTTAAGAAAACAAATGAAACTCAGCATTCCAAGAATCCCAAGAAAACCATGTAATAATTTATCACTTTATTTCAGATTTGAATATAAATCTCTGTCAAAAGGAAAATGCCTAAATGATAGACAAAAAAAACAAACAAAGAAAACATACATATTTACATAATTTATAAAAAAAAAGGAAACAAAATCATCTGTGTTGATTAGAAGTTTCTCCGTCAGCTTTACGTTTCTGGAACAGATTCAGATTCAAACGTAACAGAAGCAGAACATTTGATAGAATCTGAATGTATGTAGTTCAGACACCGACAGCTCAGGCAGCCTTTTCAAATATAGTTTCTCTCCACAAACAAACCTCTAGAACATCTCACTGAAGTGCATTTGGACTACCAAACAAAGAAAGAAAAAAAGTTGTACAATATTTGGCGTTTGGTGAAAGTGAAGGTAAAAGCTGTTTGACCCTGATGTGAGGGTTAAAAGCTGCCGTTGGGAGTCCCAGACTCTTACAGTATACTGAAGAAAGAAAAGGCTACAGATGAACACGTTTAGTAACAAAAACTAATCTGGCAAATGAAGAGGAATAAGGCAGAAACAGTGCACTATTTCACACACCTACCAACTTCTAACAGGCAAAAACAGGAGAAAAATCAATCCAGTCAATCCCAGTCCTTTTTTTTGGCAAAGTGCAGAACAATTTAGGATCGCTGCAGTCACAGAAACAATAAAGACATGAAATCATTTGGACAGACAGCAACAGAAACTGCTACACAATCACGCTGCGTACGCAGCGGCAGAAATACTGTGATGTTCTGACTCTGTCAGAGCTGTGACTGCTGAACCGCCGGGGGAAAACTGAACCCTCAAGCCAGAGAGAGATGGGGGAATAAATTATTAAAGAAAAAAGAAACTGCAGCGTTCGTCTTTCAACATCACACCCACAAAAGTGTAAGAGGTAGGAGACATGACCTTTAAAACTGTATTGCTGGCATCCAGTGTCACTGACCGTTTAAAATAAAGTTAAAGTCTGTGCAGAAAGCAGAATACTGTGTGGATATGTGCTTTATGAAGGAAACTTCAGTACTGGCTCACTCTCGGGGAAGTAAAAGCATCGGTGGAGCAGTGCAGATCTGTGTCTGATTCACCAGCATCTTAAAGAGAGTTTGACTACAAGGAATGGTTTTTCTTTTAAATAAATCTCCCTGTAGCACCCTATAATGTAATAATTTCCTATAATGTAATAATTTCCTGAAAATGTAATAACGCCTGAAAATGTAATAAAATTTGCATTTAACTCAATCAAAAATGTAATAAAATCCAATAATGTAATAACTTCCCCAATAATGTAAAAATATCCTGACGGATATTGTTATAACATTTTTACCAATAATGTAATACCTTATTATATTATTGGGAATTTATTACATGGTACTCAAAGTCTGTAATTTAACCCAATAGTCATTCTGGTGTTTCAAATCCAGCGTATAAAACATTCTTAGATACTTAAAACACAAAATGTAGAACTCTGGACTGAAAATGAACATATATATTACTTATTTGTCAAGTATTACATTATCAGTTTTGGAAGAAAAAAAAAGACCCACCTGAAAATGTAATAGATTCCCAATAATATGGTATTACATTATCGGTAAAAATGTTATTACAATATCAGTCAGGATATTTTATTACATTATTGGTGAAGTTATTACATTATTGGATTTTATTACTTTTTCGATTGAGTTAAGTGCAAATTCTATTACATTTTCAGGAAATGATTACATTATAGGGTGCTACACTCCCTAATCGTTCGATACATGACACTTTTTCCATTCTATAAACTGTGTGGGAACATCTTGTAAAACGGTTTCCAATGGGAACAAAATGTCTTTATAACTTAATAAAAAGGCGTTTACATAAACTCGTCACTAAATAGAAAAGCTCTTCTCTAAACTCATAAGGCTTCCGAGGGTCCAGCCTGGAATCGGATCAGTGTGGACGAGAACTACGTTAGTAATCACGTTAATCAGATTATAGTTTCACTTCTCAAGAGCTCGAACTCCAACACTGACAAAAGGCATCATTCAAAATCTTTTGGATGATTGATGGCAGTTATTGCATCAGACATGAGATCCATGAAAGAGGGAAAAAGAATAAAAGAATAAAAGCAACCAATGTCAAAGACGTTGTTGGATCAAACTTGATCCTTCGCTGAAATGAGTAACAGCAACAGTAATGACGATGAGACCGACTTTTACACGAGCTCCTTTAAAAACCTTTACTTTTAATTATCAGTGCAAAGTATCAAAATCCTCAGTTTAATCTAATAAATTTGACATCCTTCAGACACTTTATTCCGTGTTGATTAAATAGAGCGTATAGCATTAAAAACCATATTTTAGATGCTTTTCCAACAATCACATTTTCCATTTACCAACGCAAAAAAATCCAACCAAAGAAAAAGTTTTTGCTATTCCATCTAGGTGTCGTGCAGAAATGAGCTAAAAAACACGGGGAAACACGGCCGGGACGCTCAGAAGAGTCAGCAGGGAAAGAGGTGAAAGAAATAATAATTATACAAAAAACGAGTGCGGGTTTAAAGAGTTCTCTTTTCATGAAAACAGTGACAGTTTAAAAACAAAAAAAAAGACACTTCTCTTCAGGAAACGCCGTGTTCTCATGCAGATTTGCCTCTTTCAGCCGAACTGGAGAACATTCATGGTTCCAGTGTCAGACTAGCTGTACATTCAACCTCCTTCAGTGGCCGTTTAAAAACAAATAAAAGAAGCTTGTACAGCATTTTCTATGGAAATACCTGGTGTTGTGTAAAGATACAAGTTGCCTCCTCTCCTTCCTGTGGAGCTGATGGAGCCCCGGTGGAGACGGTGGAGACGGTGGAGACTCTGAGCTACAACATGGCCGTGCTCTCCTGGGTACAGTTGAGATGTGTGGACGTGCTGCTGCCCCCGGGGGACTTGAGCCCCTTGGTGGCTCCGCCCAGCGTGGAGTTGCGGGAGCTGGTGGCCATGATGATGCCGGACCGGAGGTGGCTGCGCTGCAGGCCGGCCATCATGGTCTCCGTGGTGACGGTGCCGAACTCGTACGTGAAGGTGCCGTAGTAGACGAGGATCACCACGGTGAACACCCACTCACAGATGGCTGCGGCGTGCTGCAGGATGAAGCTCTCGTGGATGAAGAACATCCCACCTGGAAGAGGAGGAGTTAAGGAAGACAAACATCTCTGGCAGATCAAGGCCCAGTCCCAACACTCCCAACACTCCCAATACCCCTACTTTTCAGCCCTACCCCTAAATTTTGCACGTTCCCGTGAGGGTAGTGGTGTCCCAATTCCTCTTTCCACCTAGGGCAGGGGTCAGCAACCCGCGGCTCCAGAGCCGCCCTAGTGGCTCTGGAGCTTTTTCAAAAATGCTTGACCTTTTGTCCCTTTTTTTTTTTTCTTCTTATTTTTTTCCGTTTTTTCCTCTTTTTTTCTTCCTTTTTCCTTTCCTTTTTAATCTCGACATTTCAACTTTTTTCTCGAACTGCATAATGAAAAAAAAATCTTCCCCCAGTTATAACTGATAAAGAAACATGCAAAAAAAAAAAACATGGTGCACATTTCTTATTTTTTAGTGAATAAAATCAATATTTTGAGTTAGTTTCTGCATAAAAATGCGTTTTCATTACATTTCTAGCGAAAAATATATATTTTACTTTCATAATATTCTCTCAGTGAATGTACATAATCCCTCGTTTGCCCGTTGTTGCGAAGATCTCGCCAGAATAAAGGCTGATTTATGGTTCTGCGTTACACCAACGCAGAGCCTACGGCGTAGGTTACGTACCCTACGCCGTAGGGTCTGTTTCGATTTAACACGGACCCATAAATCAGCTCCCGAGCCGGCAGTCAGGCAGAAATCCCGAAATTTTCAGAGCAAATTTCTTAACAGGCGTAGCTACAACTGTTAGATTTCATCTATTAAACCAACATTTATCTTCCTAAATTATTTATTACAGGTTGCAGGTTGACCCGGCCGTGAGCTGCTGCTGCTCCGGACTCCTTATCTTATCTTATCGCCGAAAACATCGAATCAAATTTCTTAAGGCGTTATTTGGATAAACTGAGCCCAGGTTGGGGATCTTAACGGTTCCTTTTACGCCTGAAAAAATATTAAACTTAATAAAGTGGCATATTAACAGCGCTACAGCTGAAATTAAAACATCTTTTAGCTCTCAGCTTCCTGATTTTAGTGGTGGTGCTGAAAGTAGGAGAAGGGGGAGTATTGGGACAGACCTGGGATTTCAAGTGCCCTAAAATCTGTCCCTTCTTTTTTAGGGGTAGTGGTAGAAAGTAGGGGGAGTATTGGGATTGGCCCCAACATTAACACCCCCCCCCCTTCCTCCTGCAGCGGCACATGAGAGAATAATGACCGCTAAGATGAGAGATGTCACAAGTAGGGATGGGAATCGAGAACCGGTTCTCAGTGTTTCAATTCCTTGGATCATTTGCCTTTTTTCCAAATGATTCCCTTATCGATTCCAGTGAATGACGTCACCGCTCACGTTGCGCGGCATAAACGCTCGAAAGTTTGGTTACATTTTACCAAAAAGGACGACAACAGGGCGACTTGTTCTCCATAAGTCCAGAAAGATCGCGTATCCTTCCTGAAAAAGCAGATACGCTTATTTTTCTGCAAGAGAATTGTTAATTCTTCATAGTTGATGGTTGCAGAATTGCACAATACACAGTTCCATTAAACTTGAGTTGATTGTATTTGTCACTGGCTGACGTAGCTTTATTTTTGAGTGCTCAGCTCAGATATCCTTTTAAAAAAGAAGAATTTAAATTTCTATTAGAAGAATATTTGTTGTATTATTATTTAATATATTTATTTTCAAAACAAATCATTTTTTCTGGGGACCCCTTGACACCATCGAGGAGCTCAAGGTTGGGGACGTCTTAAGACCTCACTTGTATTTTTTTGTTCAAAGATATAAAACAAATCGTTAAACAGAATCGAAAATGGAATCGGAAAAATCTTATCAATTCCCATTCGTAGTCGCAAGCAGCTAGACCAGGGATCAGCAACCCGCGGCTCTAGAGCCGCATGTGGCTTTTTAGCACCGCCCTAGTGGCTCCTGGAGCTTTTTCAAAAATGTTTGACCTTTTTTTTCCTTTTTTTTCTTCTTTTTTTCCCTTTTATTCTCTTATTTTTTCTCTTTTTTTCTTCCTTTTTCCTTTCGTTTTTAATCTCAACATTTCGACTTTTTTCTCTAAATTTCGACTTTTTTCTCTAAATTTTGACTTTTTTTTGGCATTTCGACTTTTTTCTCGAGATTGTAATTCAACATTAATCTTGACATTTCGACTTTTTTCTCAACATTTCGACTTTTTTCTCGAAGTGCATAATGAAAAAAAATCTCCCCCCAGTTATAACTAATACAGAAACATGCAGCATGTGTTGTCTTCATTTTAAGGCTGAAACAAGACTTTTCATTTTTTGCGGCTCCAGACATATTAGTTTTTTGTGTTTTTGGTCCAATATGGCTCTAAAACATTTTGGGTTGCTGACCCCTGAGCTAGACCATAAGGGAGCCAGATGTCATATCAAATTATGATCAAGTTAATGTGAGAAAGAGTGGCAGTGATGAAGGGCCAAGTCTTAAAACCATTAGTGACTGAGATGAAGGAGTTTCTAATAAAACAGGAATAGTGGATACTGAGGACGAGAGAGATCATGGCTCCCAGCGCCAGAGCCACCCGGAAATGAGCCATCCAGTAGTCGAGGGCGGTCACGGCCACCCGGTAGGTGAGCACACACTGCAGGCACACGAACAGCAGCCCGGCTGGAAACGCAACACCAGCACCGACGTAGTGGAGAGATTTGGCGTGGTCCACCTGAGAGACACAAACAGCTGCATTTCCTCACATTCTCCTGCTTTTACACATAATCACAAGCATCTGCAGCGTTAAATTCAGCTGGATAAAGTGTAATTATGGTAAATTGTTTACCTGAAAGTTTCCCACCATCACCAGGCCGATGGCGTTGGTGCAGCCCGACACCAGAGCGCTGGTGTTGATCCAGCAGCGGTGGCTGTGCTCGATCACCTGGGCGTAGCGCAGGAAACACACCATCACCACTGCGGGGGAAATTATTAAACTTTATTCAGAAAATAATGAGATAAGACTGAATTACAGGCCTAAAGGCTACGGAGCCAAATCAAGGCCAAAAGTTTTGCTAATTTGAAAATAAAATTTGAACCTGAAAATTCAAGTTTTGATCATGAACTTATTTTTTTAGTTTAAATTTTTTTTTTCAGTTTCACATCTTTTTTTCAGTTTCAGACTTTTGGCCCCGATCTGGCATAGGGGGCGTGACATCAACTGAGAGGGGCGTGGCATCATTAGTGACAGCAGAACAGAAAAAATTCTTTATATTTGCAGCGTTTCTTTTATTTGCAGCAGCGTTTGTTTCTGTTTGCAGCGTTACTTTTATTTATATATATCATAATGGCCATAACGGATATTTATTGTACTCACTTTTTCTTCAAGTGCCATCAAGTATGATGCTCTTTATTACTTCCAGAGTTATTTAGGTTAAATTAAATTAAAGACTGGCAGTCAGCAACCTCTACCCTGGACAGTCTGGTCTACTCCTCCCACAGCTGCTCATCACACACATGATAGTATCACTACTAACACATGATAGTATCACTACTAACACATGATAGTATCACTACTAACACATGATAATATCACTACTAACAAATCACAGTAACAGTGTAGTTTCTGCTGAGGCCTCTCACTGTGAAATGCGAGGGAGGGGTGTTTGTTGACAAACAGAACATCTTCACCCCCCCAAAACTAGGAATGGGCAATATTTTACCGTTTTACACGATATACAGTCAGTAAAATTCCCCATGATAAATTCCCATTGATGACGTTTTTGTGTACGGATGAATGAATGAATGAATGAATGAATGAATGAATGAATGAATGAATGAATGAATGAATGAATGAAAGAAAGAAGTTTTTATCAATTCAATTTAATTGGTGTAGTTTAGTAGCATTTAGTATCTTTTACAGCAGTGTTTTGGCTCCAAAGACTGAATGTGGTGATAGATTTATAGTTACAAAGGTGGAGTTGAATTGGTATTTTTTTTATCGTCATTTTTATCGTTAGTGATACATTTTTTTGTCCATACCGCCCATCCCTACCCAAAAAAACAAACAATATTAAACCGTAAAATTAGGTGTCACTAGGCTTCTACACTTGAGAACTAAAGAAGCAATGCAGAAGATTTACACATGCAAGGAAACCAGATAATGAGCTGGGGGAGGGGGGAGCAGAAAAAAAAAGAAAAAGAGCGAAAGGTGAAATGATAAACATCAGCAGGGGGGAAGCAATTAAGAACAGGGGGGGGGGCGCTGGGGCAGAAGTGAGCGGTGATAAAACACCACACGGGTGAGTAATGGAGGAAGGCCGTGGAAGGTGCAGGGGGGGGGGCAGGAAAACTGCTTCATTATTGATCATTAAGCAGCCATGTAACTCCTGGAGGCTGCTGGCTCATCTATGTGGGAAACATGCAGGGGAAGCAAAACCTCAGCTGTATTACTTTTAGAAGGATGATTAAAGAGAAATGCAAATGCACGCACACAATTTTTGTAAAAAAGAAAAAAAAAGCAAACGCAGGCTCAAATTTATTACCATCATAATCTATTAAGTTTTTAACTTTTATACAAGTTCACTGCAAAGTACAGAGTAAGTTTATTTAGGGATGGGCGGTATGGACAAAAAAATTTATCATGATAATTTCTGGCATTTATTCTGATAACGATAAAAAAAATACCAATACAAAAACGTCATCAACGGGAATTTATCTTTCTTTCTTTCTTTCTTTCTTTCTTTCTTTCTTTCTTTCTTTCTTTCTTTCTTTCTTTCTTTCTTTCTTTCTTTCTTTCAGGCTCATATCCTCCCTCCCTCCCCTAGTGCCGTACTGTGGCGTATCACTCCGCCCAATCTAAAACAGACTAATCACTACAGATAAACTGACTAGTGTCATTATAGTCCCTGATTTACATCAGAATATAAAGAATAGATTTATAAAATAATGAACCCTGAATTACCAAAATAACCTTCTTAACTAAAATAAATCTCCTCTTACACTTATAAGGTGAGCATGAATCAATCTGTTTTATGATGTAAAATTGTATGTATTTATTTACTTTTATTTATTTATTTGATTTTAGTTAAATATCTGGAAAAGTAAAAAGTCAAATCATACATGAGAGAAACTATTCAGTTTATGGCAAAATATTTGTACTTAATGCAAACCTGACATTTACTTTTAGTTCAGTTTGTGGAAAATGGTTGGCCTGGGTTTCTCTTTAAAACTTAAACAGTTATAAAGCATTACAAACTGGAACAATAGGGCAAACGTACAGCATTGTTTTGTATTTTGTGTCTTTCAAATAAAAGACCATATTTTCCAGTCATATGTTCCTCATTCAAGGTTGTTAAAAAAATACTGCTACAATATCGTATCGTTATCGTGACCTCAGTATCGTGTATCGTATCGTATGGTGAGATTAGTGTATCGTTACACCCTAATCATCGTGCCATCGAGCCACCAGTGCAGCGAAGACTCACCCATGAAGGCTCCAACGTTGCCGATGAGGCTGAACAGGCAGCTCTCCGGGGGGAAAGAGCCACATTTACTACAGGAATGAAGACAATACACACTTAAAGTTAAGACCAAATACAAATAAATAAATGCTACATTTCCCTTCTTCTCCTCTACCACCTGATTAAAAGTTTCCTGAAATTTCCTAAAGAATGTTTAAAGTTTGTCCAGATGAAGCTGCAGCAGCTTTACACGACTTTACAGGGACCATATCTACCCAGCGGTATTCAAGTCAAGGAAACTGTGACGGCTCTGGCGACGACGACAGTTCAGCAACAAGGTGGTGACGGATTAGTGATCACAGTAAAAATAGTACAAAACAAAGTATTTACATTTCCCCACCAAACTGTATCATTTGTTACAGTATCTTTCTTCTACTATAACTTCTCTCTTTTTTTAAATTATAATCCATACTAGGGCTGGGCAATATGGCCTTTTATTAATATCTCCATATTTTTAGGCCATGTCACGATACACGATATACAGTTTAGGACGATATTATTAGCCCCCCTATGGAATTTTAAGTTTTTTCAAGTTTCTGGCAAGATCCTTTTTAGCAGAGCAAGGCGGTTCTAGCAGAGCATTCCTGAACATACAATTTGTCATTATATGTGCCAAAACATTTATATTTGTGCACCAAAACATTATTATGTAAGAAAAAGCTAAAATGACCAGGGACATTATTATTAGCCCTCTTGAAGAAATTACCATTTGTTAAGTCATCACACAAGCCACTTTTATGCAGTGATGTGCTTAACCTTCACAGGTGATGTGCATAAAGGTAATCAGGTCAAACAGGTGATTGCACTCAATTCAGTTAATTAACTCAAGCCAAAACATGGTATAAAAGCCTCATTATGGAGCTGGCAGTTGAGGAAGCAACATGCCAAAAACAAAGGAGATCAGTGTGGACCTCAGAATAAGAATTATAGATGTCCACAAAGCAGGGGAGGGATATACGAAGATATCCAACCGTTTCCAGGTGTCAAGGACTGGAGTGAGAGGCATCATTCAACGCTCCAAAGACAGCAACACAGTGCAGAAAAACCCTGGCAGAGGTAGAAAGAGAAAGATTTCAGAGAGACTGGAGAGGAAACTGGTGAGAGACGTGTCTAGAGACCCCAGATTAACTTCCAAGGCGCTGGCAAATGACTTGGCCACATCAGGAATCAGTACGTACACATGCAGCGATTCAACATGGTTGGAGATCTGATCAGATAATGACATGCAGAAGATTGGATCAACTTGTCTGATTACACATGCTGTTCTGAGATCAGACTGAATCAGCTTGAATAAGCCACTGTAACCAGAGCATGGCTGACTCCGTGACGCTAGGTGGCGCTGTACCCGAGGTAACCATGGTAACCATTTCAACAAAGAGCCACTTCCGGTTGACCTCCGCTTAACAATAATTATTTTGTAGCAATAACTTGAACACGTTAACTGTACCAGAGTAGAAGTCATCGTTCACTATTGTGCTTGGTTGCCACGCTGATGGACAGAAACTATGGTGACTTTTAAAAGAAAAGAAGCCTGATTTATGGTTCCGCGTTAAATCGACGCAGAGCTTACGCCGTAACGTACGCGGCGAAGCGCACCATACGTGTGCGTCGCCGCATAACCTACGGCGTTTTCTCTGCCTTGGTTAACGCAGAACCATAAATCAGACTTAAGGCTGCGAGCGGCGTGTGAGCGACGGATGACTGAGAGGGAGAAGAGTTTCTCCAGGAGTGAAGCAGCGCCGGGCGAATTATGCCACAGTTTGCAGATGGATTGTTGATCCGTGGGCTAACGTGTTTGCTGGGACTATTTTGCGAGCTTTTGCAAAAGCGTGCATTTCCGAGGCGCCGCACGGCACGGAACGTGACTCTGACAGCGAGAAGTTCGGACTGGCACAGCTGATTTAGCGGAGCTCTTTAATGCAGAAACAGAGGATGAGACTTAATGGGTTTGATTAATGTAAAAACTGAAATAAAGTAGCCTACAATCAAACAAAGTTTTGTTCCCGCTGTATTTTTAAATAGCACGCTTGTGTGCTTGTGTGTGTGTGTGTTGTTGTGTGTGTGCCTTTTCGGTCGGTGCGCCGTGTGTGTTTTAAATACAGAAATGACACAAGACTGTGCCTTTCCACACGGCGCCCGTATGGTCGCGAAAATACAGTATTTATATATGAAATGTCAGAATAGGAAATATTTTGACGACACCCCTGAAGCAGTCAAACGACACCCCAGGGTGCTACTACTGAGCAGCGTTGCGTCGTCTCCTTTCACTTCCGGGTGAATCCCCTCCCCCGGGGGAAAACCCCACCCGGGGGAAAATCTCGAGCATGCGCAGACTGTAATATCCATGTCCCCGTACACATGGCATTAACAAGGCGGTTGCGACTGGCTTATCTAGGTGCTGCAAGCGGGTTGATGAATCCAGTCTGATCAGATTGACTTGACTGACTTAAGGTGTTCACATGCAGTTTAAAAGTCAGTACGATGTGTGCAAATGATCTCCAACCAGTTTGAATCGCTGCATGTGCACGTACTGATTGTCTCGAAGAAGACCATAACTAGAGCTCTGCACAGGAATGACCTACGAGGGTGCAGACCAAGAAAAACCCCACTTTTGAGGAAGAGGCACCTTCAAGCCAGACTTCAGTATGCTCGAGACAACCTGGAGAAAGATTATTCATACTGGAAGCGTGTCTTATGGTCTGACGAGACTAAACTAGAGCTCTTTGGCCACAGGGACACTGCTTAGGTTTGGAGAAAAAAAGGACAGGCATTCAATCCAAAGAACACCATCCCCACAGTGAAGCATGGTGGTGGGAGTATTATGCTGTGGGGATGCTTCAGTGCATCTGGAACAGGAAATCTTGTCAAGGTGGATGGAATCATGAATAAAGAAAAATATTTGGCTATTTTGAAAGAGAACCTTAGGCAGTCAGCTGTGAAACTGGGTCTGAGACGTCACTTCATCTTCCAACATGACAAGGATCCTAAACACACCTCCCTCTTGGTGAAGAACTATCTCCAGACGACCAAAGTGAATGTCATTGAATGGCCTGCACAAAGCCCTGACTTAAATCCAATAGAAAATCTGTGGGGTGACCTAAAGAAACATGTCCATGCCAGGCACACATCAAATCTAGAGGAACTGGAGAGATTTGCCGAAGAAGAATGGGCCAGGATTCCTCAAATGAAGTGTGAGAGACTTGTTGTAAACCACAACAAATGTCTGCAGGCAGTAATACAGCAAAAAGGATACACAATTGACTATTAGGGTGTGGGGGGCTAATCATTTTGACTCTGGTAGTTTTTGTGTTTTGTATAATATCTTCATTTCTGAGTGGAATATAAAATAGTGTAAGCATCCAAAATAAAACTATAAAGTCTACAAAAAGCTGTGTTCAGTTTATTTGGTTAATATCACTTGGAAAACACTTAGAAAACAAGCACTATTTTGTAAGGGGGCTAATAAAATCTTCCTCAACTGTATATCTCTATATTTTGCCTTAGCCTTAAATTAACACTTTGATGCTACAATCACACCAGTATGATGATTCTATACGTCTACATTAAAACATTCTTGTTCATACTGCATTAATATATGCTCATTTTAAACTTTCATGCAAAAAGGGGGAATAAGTCAAATTTACCAAAACTGTATTTATTAAACAGTTACTAAGCAGTGAGTGGCACAAACATAAAAATTGTCTTTTCAAAATAGAAAGTGCACGTTGCATCTCTGACTCCCCGTCTGAAGAACATCTGCTAAGAACAAGTTCTGGTCCTGGTTTTACCTGATTTTATCCGGTTTTACCATGACCCAGCTTTAACCCTTGTACTGTCTTTGAGTCAAAATGACCCAGTTCTTCTATCCTTCTTTCCTCCTGCTCTCTCCTTCCTTCTTCCTTTCCTCTTTTCCTCCTTTTTTACCCTCCTTTACTCCTTTTTCTTCCTACCTCCCTTCCGTCATTTGTTCCTTTATTACCTTCTTTGCTTTTCCTTCTTCCCTTCCTTATTTTCTCCATTCCTTCCTTCTTCCCTCCCTTCTTTCTTTCCTTTTCTCCCTTCCTTTCCCCCTTCCTTCCATCTTTCCTCCCTTCCTTACTTCCTTCCTTCCTCCTTTCTTCCTTCTTTCCTTCCTTCTTTCCTCCCTTCACCCTCCCTTGACCCTCAGACAGCCCAAGTGTTAACACAAACCTCTGTTCAGAAACACCGATCTAGATCCTGCATGAACACGTGGAGTTAAAGTCTCCCGGTGCTTACAGAGCTGCCGTCGTACTTCCCTGTTTTCAGAGGCTTATTTGCAGATTAACCCACGCTTTGCATAAATGGCATATTTGTAAAGACCAACACAGAACCACAAGCTAACAAGATGCTCATTTGTCCCCAAGATGCCTTTGTTGACACAGAATGTCTTTTGTATGTAGGACAAAGACGTAGTGTAGCAGGAAGTGGAGCAGACCTGATGAGGGGGATGTCCTGGATGGTGCAGCACGTCTTGGGGAACCCTGGCCGGGGCAGCTCCTCTGTGCATGTTACATTGTAAGACCTGGAACAGCAACACATTTACTTCAGTTTAGTCGCAATCTGGAGTCAAAATATTAATAATAATTTAAAAACAAAACAATCCTGAATGATCTTTTCAATAGAAGGACAAAACAATGATAGAATCACATACCAGTTCTCCACAGGACACACATGGTGATTCATCACAGCCATGGCATATCTAAAGGGAGAAAGAATAGGACAATAGAAAGGATAAATGTCATGCATTTCGGAGCAGACTGATCTAATCCAAGGAAAAAAAAAAAATGTATTAATGACTTAAAAAAAAGAAAGGACATTAGATCTGACTCAAAAGTATCCCCATGCCTTTTTATTAAGCAAACTTTGGTGGGGTGGGGTGTAAAATTAAATGTTAAACATGATGGTATACAGGACTGTCTTAGAAAATTAGAATATTGTGATAAAGTTCTTTATTTTCTGTAATGCAATTAAAAAAACAAAAATGTCATACATTCTGGATTCATTACAAATCAACTGAAATATTGCAAGCCTTTTATTATTTTAATATTGCTAATTATGGTTTACAGTTTAAGATTAAGATTCCCAGAATATTCTAATTTTTAGAGATAGGATATTTGAGTTTTCTTTAGCTGTAAACCATGATCAGCAATATTAAAATAATAAAAGGCTTGCAATATTTCAGTTGATTTGTAATGAATCCAGAATGTATGACATTTTTGCATTACAGAAAATAAAGGACTTTATCACAATACTCTAATTTTCTGAGACAGTCCTGTAAATGACAAAGGAACAGAAACACACACTTACACTATCCATATTCCTGTGATGGAGAAGGCAGACAAGCTGACAGGCAGGACGATCCAGGCAGTCATTGGTCTGGCAGTGAGCTGGTTTTGTCCCAAGCATGGGGTAAGACGTGATCGTTGAACTTGATTGGCAACAGGACAGGAGGGATCAGGTGGGGGGAGGACGGGGATACGGGGTCACTACACAGGGAAACACACACGGGAGGGGGGGGCATGAGAGGACAAAGAGGGAATGGCACGACTCCTCGGGACCCAGCAACCTAGGAAGAAAAATAAAGGGCACTTATTAGTTATTGTCCCAATCGATCGGGCTGCATTTTCAAAACATCGGTATCGGCAAAAAAACTATCGGGACATACCTAGTTATTAATGTTTTTAATATACATTAAATCGTTTTATATTGTTGCATTTAACGTCGTAAGCGAAACTAACATGGTTTACATATTTAAATTGTGAAATGTTCTATCTGTTCATGTTCATTAAGCTGCTGATATTCATTCATCCATTCAGAATGTTGCACTAAGGTTAAGCCAAAAAGTATTTTAATTTTCTTGTGTTTGTGAGTTTGACTGGATGTCATTCAACTACCTCTTTATTTATTTTAGTTATTGCACTATTCTGCACTTTTTGTTTTAGTTTACAATTTCATGTTTTTACATTTTGTGGCACCAGAGCTGATAAACTTTGTTGAAATAAATGTCCATGTTGTTTCCAATGGACAATAAAAGAAACTTGGGATAATTTAGTTTTAGTCGTCTTTTTTTTTTTTTTTTTTTTTAATTCATGGCAAAATGGATCTGATCGGGAAAAAGTATCGGAAATATATCGGGAGCAAAAAAAAGTGATCGGATCGGGAAAAATTGGGATCGGCAGAAACTCAAACTCAAGTGACCGAGATCTAAAAAATCCTGATGGGGACAAACCTAGTACTTATGAATTCAGTCAGACAACTGTAACAACAGAGTCACAACTGGAAAACAGTGACAAAGTTGTAACTAATGAGTTTCCAATTTCCTTCAGTCTGCTCAACTGTCATGTTTCATGTCAGCTTTATAAAAGAACAGGTTACACCGTTTGGCGTTCTGGACGACGTGTTTACAATACTAAAGGAATAAAGACAATCTGCAACTATCTTAGAGAATCAACTATTACTCCCAAATCAATGTGGGAAGGTTAAGACCACTTACAAAAAAACGGAGTCCATTGTGCAGTGATAAAGATTAACAAGCTGAAAAGAACCAAGACAAAGTCATGACAGGGAAACAACTGGACCCTCGAGAAAGTTCAGAGCAAACCTAAATCAAAATCCACCACCCTGACACAACAGCACTATTACAGCTGGGGATCAATTCAAATGTCAAGAATCGATTCGATTACGATTCTTAAGATTCAGAATCGATTATCACCATTTGATTTGATATTGATTTGGGTTAGTGTTGCCTGGATTATATGACTGTAAAATAACTATTGAAATAATTATTTCACAATAATTATTGTGAAATAACTCAAATAGGCATTTCAATATCCATATAAAGTACAAAAAAAAAAGAAATTGCAACAGCTCAAGCAGTAAACAGATTATTTTAGCTTGTCTGATTTATTCTGTCACCAGACACAGCTGGACATGAAGCACCGGGTATTTTTCAGGTATTTCATGACAAACCGTGTCCGATAACAGAGAAACCAAACAAGCTCTAGTAAATATAGATAATATGAACTTCATTGAACTAATATAACATTTAGAAATTTAAGCTGAAATGTCCAGCATTTTCTCTAAAGAAAAGTTCATTTAGTTGAGGAGTTTTCAAAACTACTGGGATTAAAGTTCACCAGGCAAAAACGTAATGATGGAAAAATTAAATAAAAATATATTTTTTTAATCAAAATAAATAAAAATAAATAAATTGATCTTTAGACATACAAACCGATTTTTAGGAATTCATATGAGAATCGATTTAGAATCAGAAAATCGATTTTTTTTCAACACAGGCCTAAGTACTATGACGTTGAAATAGTTCACATTTTCACACAACCGTGGGTTAACTGGCACAGGAAACTATGTAGCACTGAAACCATGACAACAAAATAGAAATCATACTTCTCACAATTAGAGCAACTCCTACTAGCAGCTTATGACAAGAAAACTAATACTGAAAAAAAAACAGCCAAGTAGAACTTAGCAAGAGATTACTAACTGCATAAATGAGTGCGAGATCATGTAAATAGAAGAGCAAAAAATGTGACTTTTGGAAGTCATTTTCATGATACACTTGTAGTGGAACTCACCAGGTCATGTCCTATTGAAGTCTATACTCTGTCCATTTCTAGAGAAATAATAGAAGAACCATTGCTGCATTCAATTCAAGCCAATAGGGAGACGGATGAAGTCCGTAAAATAGCTAGAGGGCCAGAAACACACCCGTCACTCCCCCGGGGATCTGACTCTCAGCGTCGATAGAGAATAGCCCATCGTCGATAGCAGGATCTACCCAGGATACCGGTGCATTGGTGGCTACAATATATGCATTTTAAAGTGGATTCCTGCTTTAACAGCCCCATCACTGTGGTGTCTTCCCTTTGTACAAGAATCACCAAACAGTTGCCATGCCAACCTGTGTGCATCACCAACGCTGTAGGGGCAAACAGCAGTAGACAGTGTTTGAATAGATGTTGGGCAGTCCTATGCTTTAACATATTTGAAACGCCGGGCTGCAGAATGTTGGTCAATGCAAAGTATTTGTATAAATTGAAAGTCCTGAGAAAGGAAAGTTTTTATGTAACAGTAACCAGGGCCATCGTTGGTAAATATGCACCCAATACTCAATACAGGACTGTCTCAGAAAATTAGAATATTGTGATAAAGTTCTTTATTTTCTGTAATGCAATTAACAAAAACAAAAATGTCATACATTCTGGATTCATTACAAATCAACTGAAATATTGCAAGCCTTTTATTATTCTAATATTGCTGATCATGGTTTACAGTTTAGGATTAAGATTCCCAGAATATTCACATTTTTTGAGATAGGATATTTGAGTTTTCTTAAGCTGTAAGCCATGATCAGTAATATCAAAATAATAAAAGGCTTGCAATATTTCAGTTGATTTGTAATGAATCCAGAATGTATGACATTTTAGTTTTTTTTAATTGCATTACAGAAAATCACAATATTCTAATTTTCTGGGAGTCCTGTATACGATTAAGTTGAGATGGTGTGTTGCCATGGTGATTAACAATACTCATTGCTTTTTGGAACCAAAAACACAGCATTAATGTATTCAACCAGCCAAGAAATAAAAACCTGCTTTCGCATTTAATTGTTATGGTTTGTTTAACTTTAAAATTGAAGATCCATTTAATGTAAAAAAAAAAAAAAAAAAAGACAGAAACACAAGGATGAAGAAACTACTCACACTTTTGATAAAAATTATTAATCAAAGTACTTTTTATAACTGTAAAACTGTGAGTGGTGCTGCATTGAAGCAGAAATTGTAGGCGAGTATGAGCTCAATGTTCAACTCAACTGTCTCTGAATGTGTGTCAGTCACTGCTCAGAACAAAAGACAGAATATTGTGTATATATATATATATATATATATATAATAGACAGAAGGCAATATTTACTGTAAAGGAATAGCATTCTGCAGCAGGACTTCATAGTGTTTGTGCTGCTTCTCGTGAATGTAACCTAGTCTCATCTTTCATAATGGTCTTAACAATATGGACCAGGACCAAATGTCTACTGATGCTACAAATTTAAAAAATGTTTTTTTCCTCTGTAGGATAAGCGCTTGGTGAAGGTCAGTTATGGAGTAACGACAGCTGTATCACTTTACACCGTGCCCAGATACGAATGTGTTCCTGGCTCAGAGGGAACATGAGTGGGGACAAAGGGGACAGGGAATGAATATGAACTCAAACAAAATGACTTTTGTGTCCGACACAAACAGGTCTGGTTCCTAAACAAAAAGCTCAGAGGAAACTGTAAAAAGAGAAGACTGTAGGGAACTAGAAAGCTTAGGTTCTTCAGCTACAAAGAAAAGGCAGGCCAGCCTTTCATCACTGTGGTAGTAAACACCAAATATATGCCCCATCAAAGACAGTTTGTTTTTAATTTTAATTACTAAAAGTCATCAATAACTTGCTGATAGTTGCCCAACTCATACATGAAATTCCATGAAACTCAATTTATCTGTAGAAAAAGGTTCACTATTTGTAACAGGCAGACATAAGCATTCACACCATCTTGTGTCATTGTCCAATCAGGTGGAATCAAGTAGAAAAGTGTGTTTTTCTATGGAAGATTGTCGTTAGCTGTGACATCAAATAACAGCCACCAGTAAATACCATCATATCTATCATCTACACCATTTTATACTATTTTAGGGCCAACTGGCTTCTACTGGAGCTCGTCTCTGCTCTCTTCACGTAAATATTAAAAACATTATCAATGTTAAATCATATAGCTAAAAATAGATAATCTTGTAATTTTAGACAGTAACTATTTATATAGTGACTGTTGATGTTTGTCAATGACTCATCACACCAATTACGCAATCAAAATGTAATATACCTAAAAAAATAACTTCATGCTGAGTGTGAAATGTCTCACCAAATATTAAGAAATATTCAATTTCAGTTAAAGCAGCACAACGTAACTTTCAGCTTTTCTGAGTTTGGCGGCATCTTTTGGACAAAAGCGGTAGTGCTTTACCAGAAAGAACACTACGTTTCCCATGAGCACCAGCGCGTACTGCCGGAAAACTCCTGTCCCGTCACTGCATTTGTTTTGAGAGAAGACAGGACGCTTTTCTGTTTCACCAAGTGAACAGACGGAACGCAAAAAAAAAGATGTTAAACTGCTGGAAAGGAACTGGAATTTACCGGGATACCTTAAACAAGGAAGCCAGGGAGCGGTATATGGAGAAAATAATGATTATTAACGGTTTGGATCCATAAGAAATCCCTACTACAGAGTGGAGCTCCTCGTCGGAGCTCCACTCTTTAGAAGGATTTACTGCCACAGTTCTGCAGAACCCACGTCTTAGGCTACATTGTTTAGGAGTGTTTGGCAGCTGCTTTGGTAAATGTTTGACTCGCCATGTGTTTCAATACATTTGTATAATAGTACAACATACAGTACATGTTTTGTATTACTCTTACTTCTCTTTTCTTTTTTTTGACTGCTATATTATGCGGAAGAGGCTCCGAGGCGTGAGCAATATTTTTTTTTCCTTGTGAGATTATTTTTTTCCTCTGCAACTACAAATCAAATAGTTAATATTTTTTCCTCAACAAAATTAATCGCACCGCAGAGAGCTGGCCAACAACTGGGTTTAGCTGGAGTAATGGGGAATAAAACCCGTTTGAATGATCCGACCCCGGTCTGTGAGTGTTTGTTTGTGGTTTAATAAACCCGTGTTTTGATCCGACGCCCGTCTGTGAACGTTATGTTTGGTCGGACTCGTTACAGCCGCGATCCAACCGAGCCGACGACTCTTTTACTCTATTAATTTGTTATCTCAGATAATTGGCCGGCCTCCGTGGTTCTGCCTCCGAGCAGGAAAGCGGTGAAAAGTTAAACCATTAGGATCTTTTCCCCACGTCTGTTGTGTGTGGAGCTGCTGCAGCTACAACACAGCAACGGGTTACCAGCTTCTGCGGAGCTGCGCTCCACGCCTCGCCCATTTTAGTCTCGACTACGAATCGGGAAGGAGGGGGAAGTGACGTATGCCGTAAAGCAGTCAAAGCCGTAAAAATGTGTAGTTTTTTAGTGTGGCAGGTTTCCTACCATGCTCCTCAAAGTTACATAGTGCCAGTGAAGGCGATACAGATCCCTCAGACCATGACAGAGGTTCATTAAACCTGTTGGAAGTTGATGTACCATCACAATGATGATGATGAAATATTAGATTAAGGTGGAAAAGTTACATAGAGTTGCTTTAAACCCATTCTCAACAACTGCTTAGTTTGAAGTCAGCAGTATTTGGTGCTGTTGTGTTTTTAAGGGAAGATAAGGTACGTTAGGATTACTGTATTTTCCGCACTATAAGGCGCACCTTAAAGCATTTAATTTTCTCAAAAACCGGCAGTGCGCCTTTTATATGATCATTACGGTAATGTCTGTTACTGTAGTCAGGGGGATTGTAGCTACTGTAGTTGGTGTCGCCAAAGTAACGGCGCTAAAAACATCAGGAATCGTCACAGACGTTCAAGATGACAGCAGCGATGCTGACTCGCATAATGGCGACTTTGACGGAGCAAAGCTTGTTTTTATTTTGTTAGTAAAGTTTGACATATGGTACTTTTCTTCTTGTTTTTTGTTTTTTTTGCATTTGCTGTAGGATTTTGTAGCATTTCCTGTAGCGCAGCTCCATCAGGTAGATACGTAACTCAACCCCAGCCACTATAGTCGGTATTTTACCAGATATTTAGTGCGCCATATGGAAACAGTTTTTAAATACGTCATTCATTGAAGGTGCGCCTTATAGTGCGGAAAATATGGTAATTAGCCTCCAATTAGGGGTAACCGTCTCTCTCAATAATATAATACCCACTACATTCTGTATAACAGAGGACAATGACTGACTTGTCCCAGTGACGGCTCCATCTCTCACAGACGCTTCTGCATCTGAAAACGACACCAACAGACCTCAAGCAGCAGTCGCAGCAATGCTGTATACACAATACTGTACTGTTGGTTTGGTTTGATAAATGCTGCCACACAAACACGTTATAATCACAGATCTGATCCAGGGAGTGATGGCCGTCAGCCTCAGGATCAATCAAACATAAAACCTAGATGAGGTGGCTATACATTATTTTTGTTCCTTGGACCCCACAGATCAGTAAGTTTAGGTTTCTCTCAATATCATGATACAAGTTTTGGGGAGACAGATACAATTACCTTAAACCTGAAGTTGTGAGGGCTTTGAAAACATGATTTTTTTTTTAAGTAGTGTGCAAGTTAAAATTGAACTAAGAAAAATGAGAAAAACAAGATGCTAAAAATAAATGTAATGCTTTTACTGACTTAAAACGGTTAATCTGTCAATCTTCTCACTAAAACATCACAGCTGCACTCCAGCAGTGCATTTAAGAGACATGATGCATCTGGAGAGCCCGACACATAAGATCATCATTCAGCAGTGGGGACACATTTCTGATCAATATATGATATATATATTCAACTTGGTTACTTCTTTCTCCCTGCGTGAAGGCAAGGCAAGTTTATTTGTACAGCACAATTCAACACAAGATAATTCAAAGTGCTTTACATCCACATTAAAAGCAGCAAGACACAATTAAACAGTAAATAACAAATCAAATAAAATGATAAGAAAAGAGGTAAAATAATAAAAAGCACAAGTTGTTAAAAGTAAGGGCAGTAGAGTACCGCAGGTAAGTATTTCATTTAAGAGTACGCTTCAGTAAACAGTAATGTTTTTATCCTGATTTAAAGGATCTACAGTTGCAGCAGACCTCAGGTCTACAGGAAGTTTGTTCCACCGGTGAGGAGCAGAATAACTGAACGCTGATGAACCTTGATTGGTTCTGGTACCACAACAAACCAGATCCAGATGAACCTCAGGGGTCTGGGAGCTTCATAGGAACTAACAGATCCAGCATGGATTTTGTCTTTGTAGACCAGCAGTAAAACTTTAAACTCTATCCTTTGACTCACTGGAAGCCAGTGTAGCGATTTCATGACCGGTGTAACATGGTCCAGTTTCCTGGTGTAACATGGTCCAGTTTCCTGGTATAATATGGTCCAGTTTCCTTGTATAATATGGTCCAGTTTCCTGGTGTAATATGGTCCAGTTTCCTGGTGTAATGCGGCCCAGTTTCCTGGTGTAATGTGGTCCAGTTTCCTGGTGTAATGTGGTCCAGTTTCCTGGTGTAATGCGGCCCAGTTTCCTGGTGTAATATGGTCCAGTTTCCTGGTGTAATGCGGCCCAGTTTCCTGGTGTAATGCGGCCCAGTTTCCTGGTGTAATGCGGCCCAGTTTCCTGGTGTAATGTGGTCCAGTTTCCTGGTGTAATATGGTCCAGTTTCCTGGTGTAATGTGGTCCAGTTTCCTGGTGTAATATGGTCCAGTTTCCTGGTGTAATATGGTCCAGTTTCCTGGTGTAATGTGGTCCAGTTTCCTGGTGTAATATGGTCCAGTTTCCTGGTGTAATATGGTCCAGTTTCCTGGTGTAATATGGTCCAGTTTCCTGGTGTAATATGGTCCAGTTTCTTGGTGTATTATGGTCCAGTTTCCTGGTGTAATATGGTCCAGTTTCCTGGTGTAATGTGGTCCAGTTTCCTGGTGTAATATGGTCCAGTTTCCTGGTGTAATATGGTCCAGTTTCCTGGTGTAATATGGTCCAGTTTCCTGGTGTAATGCGGTCCAGTTTCCTGGTGTAATGCGGTCCAGTTTCCTGGTGTAATGCGGTCCAGTTTCCTGGTGTAATATGGTCCAGTTTCTTGGTGTATTATGGTCCAGTTTCCTGGTGTAATATGGTCCAGTTTCCTGGTGTAATATGGTCCAGTTTCCTGGTGTAATGCGGTCCAGTTTCCTGGTGTAATGTGGTCCAGTTTCCTGGTGTAATGTGGTCCAGTTTCCTGGTGTAATATGGTCCAGTTTCCTGGTGTAATACGGTCCAGTTTCCTGGTGTAATGTGGTCCAGTTTCCTGGTGTAATATAGTCCAGTTTCCTGGTGTAATATGGTCCAGTTTCCTGGTGTAATACGGTCCAGTTTCCTGGTGTAATGTGGTCCAGTTTCCTGGTGTAATATAGTCCAGTTTCCTGGTGTAATATGGTCCAGTTTCCTGGTGTAATACGGTCCAGTTTCCTGGTGTAATACGGTCCAGTTTCCTGGTGTAATACGGTCCAGTTTCCTGGTGTTTGTAAGGACTCTGGCGGCAGCGTTCTGGATCAGCTGCAGCTGCCTGATTGATTTCTTGTTAAGGCCTGTAAAGATGCCCTTGCAATAATCCAACCTACTGAAAATGAATGCATGAATAAGTTTTTCCATGTCTTGTTTAGACAGAAACCTTAATTTAGCTTATGTTTTTCAGGTGTTAATAGGCAGATTTAGTGATAAACTTTAGAAGTAAGGCATGGGCAGTAATCTATGAATGGATTTGACAGCTTTTGAAAAGGAATCAATCACCTTTTGTCTCACTGATTGTTGGACGGGTGGGGTGAAAAGGTCATTTTTTATTACGTTCAGTAGCTGCCTTGTACACCCCGCTTCAAATTCTGGATGGAAGTTAAACAGCCAGATCCCTCATCGCCATCTATCATACGTTTTTGAAATGTTTTGATTTCAGAGATGATGTATCTGTAACGTAACGTTTAGTTTTACACTAAAGTAGTAATCACAGTAGTAATGGACAATAACAACATGATGTGCAATATCTCCCTACCTCTTTCTCGTACTTTTATTGTCATTCCAATGTATATACTGTTTATATTTTTTTTTATTATATACTGCTGCATCTTCAACTGCTGCACAAAGCAAATTTCCCCACTGAGGGAGGAATAAAGGATAAAGGAATAAAGGAATTATATGTGTATGTATGCATGTGTGTGTATATATATATATATATATATATATATATATATATATATATATATATATATACACACATATATGTAGGTATGTATGGGTGTATGCGTATGTATGGGTATACATATATATATGTATGGTGTGATTATGTGTGTAAGTAGATATATACAAAGATATACAGGACTGTCTCAGAAAATTAGAATATTGTGATAAAGTTCTTTATTTTCTGTAATGCAATTAAAAAAACAAAAATGTCATACATTCTGGATTCATTACAAATCAACTGAAATATTGCAAGCCTTTTATTATTTTAATATTGCTGATTATGGCTTACAGTTTAAGATAAAGATTCCCAGAATATTCTATTTTTTTTAGATAGGATATTTGAGTTTTCTTAAGCTGTAAGCCATGATCAGCAATATTATAATAATAAAAGGCTTGCAATATTTCAGTTGATTTGTAATGAATCCAGAATGTATGACATTTTAGTTTTTGTAATTGCATTACAGAAAAATCACAATATTCAAATTTTCTGAGACACGACTGTAGAGCAGATACAGTATAGTGTAAATAAGTATATTTATATAAATATTTATATGGGCATGTGTGTACAAATATATAGAAATATTCAACTATTTGTATGTATGTATAGGTATGTGTGTGAGTATAATTACAGTATCTAATAATAATAATAATAATAATAATAACAATAATAATAATAATACTGTTATTTAGCAGTGTGAGTACAGTGTGTGAATATTTATAAATACAGGTTAAATGATCAGTGAATGGGGGTAGGATTAAATAAATTTACACTTCTTCCTACTCCTTTTTTGGCACATGTAAATCAAGATAACTAGTTTTAAAAGGATGAAACTCTTTGTTTTGTCGTTTTGTTTTCTTAAACTTCTCATGAAGTGTTTTTTTTTTACATGTACAAAAATAAAATAAAACAAATCAAATCAAAAGGACAATCTAATGTAATCTAAAAAGGGAAAATTAATTTTCTGTTAACAATTAACCTGACAGTTTTTTTGAAGATAATGTGATAAACACCAGTTATGCATTTACTTCTCAATGGCCCAAAAAAAATAAAAAAAAATAAAAAAAATCGAGTGACTCGTAAAAAAAAAATGTCAAATTTACAAAAATAAATTAAAAATACAAATACAAATACGAGCCATTAAAACTCGACCCCCACTGCCATTTTGAACAATTATACGTAACTATTCTTAAAAAGACTCAATAGAACTATGACAGCGTAGATCCAGCGAGCATTTAATCCTATTAATTCAGTCATTTATTTCCAGGGAGCCACTTTAAGCAGATAAACTAGTTTTCTCACCTGAACCGGTTAAATGCCGCGTTCCATTTATCTCGGAAATCGGAACTGGGAACTGGGCATGGCAGCCATCTTGGAATGGTAACTCGGAGGTGGTGAAGCTTCTCCCACTTTCCCAGGGGGAACTCCGACTTCAAGGGGCGTTCCAGTTGAAAATTCCGACTTAGAACTGGGAAATTCCGACTTCCGAGGACAAATGGAACGCGGCAAAAGCCCGTTAGCCTAGCAGCTAGTTAGCCTGCACTTCCTCACTTGTGATTCTTGATCTGGATTTCTGCAAGGCTTTACGGCAAAACTACGGCCAAACGTGTGTTTAGAGGAGGAATGCATGGATTAAAACCCGGGAACCTAAAGGGACAACATAAAGGAACACCTACCTTCTACCTGCTAAGCCTCAACAACCTTGGTTTCCCTTTAAACGTCGTTTTTTTGTAGAAATAAGGCTCATTGTGGAGACAACTTCCGCTCAAGATTTTCAAAATTAAATACTACATCGTTCATTTTTACAGAGATACTAGTACTCGAGTTGTAAAAAAAAAAATCAGGGGGGGATTGGTGGATTTGATCATATGGGGACAGATAATTTGTGCTGATTACAAATAATATAATATATTACAAATAATAGCAGTGACCAAAACACCTGCAGAAATACTGCAGGAATGACATAGCAGCAGTTAAATGCAGCCTTCTGTAAGCTTTAAATATCCACTGGACTTACATCAAATACATCAAAACACAACAATAAAAAACACTTTTCTGAACTTATCAATATGACTCTGTCCTTCACAGGATAAGTAACATGGATCACTGCAAAAACTCACAATCTTAACAAGAATATTTGTCTTATATCTAGTTAAAATGTCTCGTTTTTGTAAAAAAAAAAATCTCATTGCACTTAAAACAAGACTCATCACTGGAAAAGACAACAATTTTCACCTGTTTCAAGTAGATTTTCACTTGAAATAAGTAGAAAAATCTGCCAGTGGAACAAGATTTTTTTGCTTGTAATGAGAAGATAAATCTTGTCCCATTGGCAGATTTTCCTACTTATTTCAAGTGAAAATCTACTTGAAACCGGTGAAAATTGTCAAATAAGTTATTTTTCTGGTGTTATTTTTCTGGTGATGACTCTAAATGTTGAAATAGCAGTAAAACCACATTCATTGATGAAATGACATAAGGGATGGAAAGGAGGGATGGCAGTTTCACAGGGGGGATGATTTGGACCGTTTTTATTTCAGGGGGGGATGATTTGGACCGTTTTTATTTCAGGGGGGGATGCCATCACCCTCATCCCCCCCTCAACTCCAGTACTTCATAGCAGCAGTTAAATGCAGCCTTCTGTAAGCTTTAAATATCCACTGGGCTTACATCAAATACATCAAAACACAACAATAAAAAACACTTTTCTGAACTTATGATGATGATGATGAAGTTAATTTGGTCGGTCAGTTTCCATTGATAAATACTTAGCATTTCATTTCCTTTTGTAGGAAAGAAATAATAAAAGGAAGGAATAAACCGAGCAAAAGGTGTAGCTGAAGCCTGAGCTTATTGTGTCTACCCTTTTCAACTTTGTTTACTTCATAGTACGAGTACTGTACTAATACAACAAGGACAAACAATCTACAACAACAAAAAAACAGCAAAGTAAACACAAATGCAAAACAAGGGAAGACAAATGTAAATATGACAGAAAAATCAAGTAAAAAACAAACAGAAGACGGATCTAAGAAAAACAACTAACAGAGAAAGTAAATAATCAATGCTTAGAGGAAACAGAAACAATCTCTAGAGTGAAAACAAAAGAAAACCAAACACCAATCATTACATTTTTTGGTATATAAATAATATTCTTACAACAACAATGTATGTATATATATATAGTTTTGTATCACACTAATCAATATGACGTAAAATGGATCACTGCAAAAACTCAAAATCTTAACAAGAATATTTGTCTTATTTCTAGTTAAAATGTCTCATTTTAGTAAAAAAAAATCTTATTACACTTAAAACAAGACTCATCACTGGAAAAAACAACAATTTTCACCTGTTTCAAGTAGATTTTCACTTGAAATAAGTAGAAAAATCTTTTTGCTTGTAATAAGAAGATAAATCTTGTCCCACTGGCAGATTTTTCTACTTATTTCAAGTGAAAATCTACTTGAAACAGGTGAAAATTGTCAAATAAGTTATTTTTCTGGTGTTATTTTTCTGGTGATGACTCTAAATGTTGAAATAGCAGTAAAACCACATTCATTGATGAAATGACATAAGGGATGGAAAGGAGGGATGGCAGTTTTACAGGGGGGATGATTTGGACCGTTTTTATTTCAGGGGGGATGATTTGGACCGTTTTTATTTCAGGGGGGGATGATTTGGACCGTTTTTATTTCAGGGGGGGATGATTTGGACCGTTTTTATTTCAGCGGCGATGCCGTCCCCCCTCATCCCCCCTCATCCCCCACCATCCCCCTCAACTCCAGTAATGGATACATGGACTCAAATAAATAAGTGTTTGTTCTTTTCACAAATGTACTTATTTTACATGTACTTTTTATATAAGTAAACAATATTCTAAAACTCTATAAAATGTACTACAAAAAATTTCAAAAGAAGGTGAGCGTTAACTTGAAAGGACGTCTCTCGCTTCAGTTTGTGTTTCAGGCAAAAGGAGCGACACAACAAAAATTACAGGTAATAATTGTGTTTTTTGTGAAAGGGAAATTGAAACTTTGCAACATCTTTTCTTTCATTGTGATTCAGTGCAGTATTTGTGGAGTGAGATGCAGAGCTGCTACAGTCCAAGGACATGGAGCTACATTTAACAGTGAAGACACTTATATTTGGTGTTTTTGCTGAAGACAAGAATTTGGACTTTGTCCTTAATAATTTGGTGTTATTGGGAAAGTTCTTGATTCACAAATGTAGATACTTTAAGACCAAACCGTGTTTGACCCATTGGAGAAATGAGCTAAAGCTCTTGTTACTGTAATTGATAGGCTAAATGATCAATGCAAAATAAATCTGTATTGACTTATACTAACTTTCATGAGTCAAACCTTTGTTTTCAAAAACTACTAAAGAAACATTTTGAAAACTTGCAGAATATTCCAGGATTTTATTAGCAATTTAAATTGCAATATTTGAACATAACTTAAATTATATTAACATACACAATAAATGTATTAAGTGTACTTATTAATAATCTCTTAACTATCCAGAATGCAAAAAATAAACATTTGTCTAAGACCATCAGCCAATCAAACGTGCGTTTGAGGAAAGAAAAATGGATGGAAGTGAAAATGTAAGTCTGAACATAATGAAAATAATTCACTTAATAATGGTAGGGTCAGTTCTATCCTTACAACATTTGGGAAGACAATCTAAATTACCTTTATATCTGAACTCATTATATAATGCAAATAAGGTTGCTTAAAAGTTGGTGGGGACAATTTGAGCCCCGTGAAAAGTTGGTAGTGTTATGTCCCTACTGTCCCTATGCAAACCCACGCCCTTGGTTTCATATAAAGTTTAGCTATTTAAATGTGTTTAGGAAATTAGTGAGTCGGAAACAACAAATAAAAGCCTTTTTTCCAGGTATTTAAACTTCACTGCAGCAACAGACGGCTGATCAAGGGCTGGAATGGCAGCAAGAAAAGGAGCTTGATGAGGAACAAGCAGATACAAAAATCAGCTGAAGTGTATCATCATATGTTGTGTGATAAAATATCAAGGAAATGTATAATATTTCAGCAGCTCTTATAAAAAAAAAAATAGTTTATGTTAGTTTCAAAGCTTTCCAACTGAGTAGGAAGACTCTTTTGATTGAAGCCTGTTCTTCCATAGATATATATGTCATTTAAATGTTTATGAGGTGGAAAACTGGTGAGAAAACAGACAGAGAAGCATCCTTGTGGATGTGATTGGAGTGTGTTTGCTCACCAACATGGGAAACATTTCCCCCTCATACACTAGTGTGTGGTGGCGGTGACTCAATGCTGCCACCTGTCGGCCGGAGCAGATATTACTCTGTATCTCATTCATGATTCTCTTTCAAGCACTTCTGTGGTCAAACTTTCTTTTCTCCTTAAGATAACTCATGACGATCAGTGGAAAGGACAAGCCAACCATGTACGCATGAAACCAAGCAATGGCAAACGTATATTATACAAGGCTTTATATTTATATTATACATATATTATACACGGCTTTATAAACCTACAGAAGTGATGAGAACCTCCTTTAATGTTTTACTAAGCAGCTTTAAGAGACGTTAGCAAATGTGATCTGTAAACCTTAGGATATTAGTGACTGAAAGGAAGCCAAACATGTCAAGAGGAGACAGTTTAAATCAGGATGAAATACAAGCATAAATACATATGTTCATGTTTTATTTTAGTAAAAATGATCCCTGTTTATATTATTATTATTATTATTATTATTATTATTATTATTATTATTATTATTATTATTATTATTATTATTATTATTATTATTATTAATTAAAATAATAATCAATCCATCCATTATCCATAATAATAATAATAATAATAATAATAATAATAATGGGAATTATATGTTAAATTAATGTAAATGACTAAAAGGCATTAGTTATTTGTTTCATCAGGATGTTTGTCTTTGTCTTTTAGCAAAGTTTAGATTTTATTTGATATTATAATATGTCCTGGAATAGCATATTGACAATATATGTGTTTATATTCTTAGGATGTGAAAAAACTATCTTAATGTTATTAAGACTTTGTTGAAATTGAGCACATTGGACTATTAAATGTATTTTCAGGGAAGTTCCTAGTGAGTAGCAGTTTTTATTCGTGCTGATCATCGACTTGTGAAGTGGCACAAACTGACAAAACTTCCTGAGAAACGTGAGACGCAACAACAGAATATGAAATATCCTGGTGTTTACCGACACTGACTTACTGGACATGCTAAAGCTCGGGGAGGAGAAGGGATTTTTATTGTTAATATTTGAGCAGCATTCATTTACTAAGATGAGAATCTTTAAAGTTTATCATTTTAATGTGACCCTGTGGTTTCGGCCCCAAACACACACTCACCCAATCACTCTGAGCGAATACTAGCATAAAAGAATTCAAATAAAATCATTCAAATTATTAGTAAAGAAACATCTCTTAAATACATACATATAAAACTTATTTAATTATTATTAAATGGCTATTGGTTTACTAAAAATGGCAATGGGTTCAAGTTAGGATAAGTGATTATAACTTAAACACTTTGTCGATGACTAAACATTGTTTGAATTGGTTGTTATTTAAATAAGGTATGATGTTGTATTGTAATAAATTACATCTAAATGTTTAACGGAATGACTGTAACCTTAATGTGAGTGTCAGAAGGAGCACTGGTCTAATTTGACAGAAATCTAAAATATATTTTGTAGTAGAATTTCCTTTTTTTCCCTTTTTTTCTTTTCTATGTTTCTTTTCTTTTTCTTCTACTACCTCTTTAGCTTTGCTTTTAATTTTTTTTCTTGTATTGTATATTATGTGTCGGACCCCGGGAAGAATAGCTGGACAAATCAGATGAAGGGGGGGCGCGCTTTTTGGCATCTAGCGTCGCCACGGTAACGCTTTTGACTGAGAAAAGTAATGCGTGTGGTCGCAGGATGGAGACGCACATTTCTATGTATAACACATCTGGGTGCACGTTACGGTTCGGGCCGTATTAACTGCCGAAGGAATGGCATAAATTCCGCCAAAATGACACGACTAATTCAAAATGGCCGACTTCCTGTTCGGTTTCGGCCATGGCGCTAAGAGACTTTTCTTTACAGTAAGTTGCGACATGATACAGGTGTGTAGGGATTTTCGTGCATGTACGTCAAACCGTATTGTGGGGCTTGAGGTACAAAGTTTTCTAGGGGGCGCTGTTGAGCCGTTAGGCCACGCCCATTAATGCAAACTATTAAAGGTATTGTGACATCATTTTTAACATGCTTTTAACACTATTAAAAGTCTTGGCCAACATCCCTCAAATGTGTCTAAAAGAGTGTAACAAGAAAAACTTCACTCTAGTACTCCATTCCTGGCTTTTTATTACAGTGTTTTTTTGCGCCGTGAAAAACGCTTCCTTTCCCCCCTTTCCTGTCAATCATTGCTCCGCTCCTCCTCCAAACCTCCTCCTCCTCCAGCCATACGCTCACAGCGGCGTCGGAGCGACAGGCGAAGCATGCACGGAAAAGCAGGAGGGCGAACCACAGCAAACAATCATAAAAATAAAGGCATGCAAGCAGCACTGTCCCCTTATCTTAAGTCCAGTCAGTGGCCGCGGGTCTTCTTAGCAGTTTTCCTCCGCTGATGAGAACAGAAGAGGCTCTAAACAGCTCCGTGTTAAGCCCGATTTATGGTTCCGCGTTAAATCGACGCAGAGCCTACGCCGTAGGGTTCAGCGTATGGTGCGCGTCGCCGCGTAACCCTACGCCGTAGGCTCTGCGTCGGTGTAACGCGGAACCATAAATCAGCCTTTATGGTGCGCTGGAGAGGAGAGGAGACAGGGAGCTGGGTGGAGGGGGCGGTGATTTAGCGGGTCGTTACGTAACGGTCCGCCAGCAAACCAGGTGCGCCGTTTTTGCACAGTTATGTTTTTTGGGTGTAATTGATGTCAAGACACCCAACAAAAACACAAAAAATCAAGAAAAATGTGTTTTTCATGTCACAATCCCCTTTAAAATATCACATTTTTCACCAGGCCTGGGTTGGTGCAAAATTTGGTGACTTTTTAGGCACATTTAGAGGGAAAAAAGGCCCTCATTTCGTCAGAAGGAAGGAAGGAAGGAAGGAAGGAAGGAAGGAAGGAAGGAAGGAAGAAAGAAAGAAAGAAAGAAAGAAAGAAAGAAAGAAAGAAAGAAAGAAAGAAAGAAAGAAAGAAAGAAAGAAAGGAAAGGAAGGAAGGAAGAAGGAAGGAAGGAAGGAAGGAAGGAAGGAAGGAAGGAAAGGAAGGAAGGAAGGAAGGAAGGAAGGAAGGAAGGAAGGAAGGAAGGAAGGAAGGAAGGAAGGAAAGAAAGAAAGAAAGAAAGAAAGAAAGAAAGAAAGAAAGAAAGAAAGAAAGAAAGAAAGAAAGAAAGAAAGAAAGAAAGAAAGAAAGAAAGAAAGAAAGAAAGAAAGAAAGGAAAGGAAGGAAGGAAGGAAGGAAGGAAGGAAGGAAGGAAGGAAGGAAGGAAGGAAGGAAGGAAGGAAGGAAGGAAGGAAGGAAGGAAGGAAGGAAGGAAGGAAGGAAGAGAAGGAAAAAATTCCTACAGATACAATAGGGCCTTTGCTCTGTCAGTGCTCGGGCCCTAATAAAAAATAAAACTATAACTATAACACTAACAAGACTTTCTTAAGTCTTAAACTGAACTTAAAGGGAGTAACTTTAATCATTCTGAATGTTAATTGTTTTAAACCATTAACGGGTATGAGGTACAATATTGTCAGATACCTGGTATAGACAGTGCAGATTATGATTGTTGTCATCGACCAATGGCCTGGCAGAACACCAGGTTGAGCTGTTAATCCACATAGAGAAATAATCTGATGGCCATAAGAAGATTGAACAGCAGACAAAGTTATGTTACATACGGGACAGATCCTGCCTGATTAAATCAACTTTACGCTAAGGTAAAGTGTCATGAAGTTTCAGAGCCAAACAGCTCCCTCATCCTCAAAGCTGTAACATTAAAACATGAGATTGTATTTTACCTGCAGGGTTTTGATTGAACCTTCACCCCCCGATGAGGAAGAGGCTAACGTTAAAAGCTCTTATCCTCTTTCATGCACAAGTCCTGCTTTGTTCCTTCAGCACAGGAATCTTAACCAGCCTTAAAACAAAGCAAGAGAATATGACACATGACAAAATACAGGATTGAAGTAAAAACAAACCACAGAAATGATTCCAGTGAGACTTTAGAAGAAAAAAAAACTTCAGCTCAAGTGTAAAAAAACAACTGTGTGGTATTTTTCTATTTTTCTTCAGAAAGCAAGAAAGTGAAGACACAATAGTGTTTTCCAGTCATAACCTTGCAATTTGACTTGTGGAGTAATCCTTGGGGATTTCAAAACGATTAATAGATCTATTAATAGAATAGATAGATTCTTACTATTTATGACATCAACAGTTACCAAATATGCATTTTTCTTTACAAGATATTTTCCTCAGAAGGAAATGTTCCTGAGCAGTTTAGGACAAACTTTGCTACAAACTCTCATTTCATTCTTACTCAACACGGCAGGCCCTCGCCCTACATCCGCCTTAATGTCTGGAATCTAAGACCATTTCTGTTTAGGTTTAGAGGTGTCCAAAGTTTAGAATAGTTGGTACCAGATTGCAAACAATTGTATCTCCCTATCCATCTTCAAAAGTCGCTCAAGAGAACATTTAATTGAACAATGTAGTGAAGAAACTCTTGCTTTTCCCACTGTTAATGTTTCTTTTGCACTTCATATTGTGTGTTGCCATTTGTTCAGCATAATATTCATATTTCTCATGATCATGTGATCATAGGTCTACGGTATTTTTTTATTTTCATTCATGTTCTGCATGCAATTTGTATGATGTATTATTTATTTTTATTTTTATGATTTTGTTTCCTCATAACTATATTGTTAAATGTTATTAGGTGGGGTCTACTGGCTCGCTCGCTCCTCCCTGCACAGTTTTCACACTTTAACTGCACTTATTTGTGTGATGTTATTTTTATTGTATGTGCTAAATAAACTAAACTAAACTAAACTAAAATACGTGACATAGTGCCCATACATTTATGACTAATACTAATTACACAACCAGCACTGCTCACAGTAGACCACAAACAATACAAACAATCCTGACAATAAAAACCATTCTGCAACGGGCATAAATAACATCTGTAAATATCCATCTGTTTTTCTTTTTGTATACTAGAATTTTTTTATTTATTACTATTTTTATTCTCCTTCTTATTCTTATTATTATTATTATTGTATATACTGTTTATAGTGTTATAGTGTTTATTATTATTATTATTGTTGTGTGATATTGTGTGATATTGATGCCTCTTGTTTTTGCACTATCCCCTTTGCTGCTGTAACCTGGAAATTTCCCCTCTGGGGGACTATTAAAGGATTTTCTTATCTTATCTTATCTTAATGTGTGAGCGAAACAAAACCCTACATTGTTGTCTATAATGTTTTCAAACTACTCGAAAATAGCTGAAAGTCTCAGCGTTCATGTCATAAATTGATTCATAATAGTTGGTTGTATTCTCCATGGTTTGTTGGGATATACACAGTTTAGTTAGTTTAGTTTTCCCAGTACTGGAGTTGAGGGGGATGAGGGGGAATGAGGGGGATGGCATCCCTCCTGAAATAAAAACGGTCCAAATCATCCCCCCTGTAAAACTGCCATCCCTCCTTTCCATCCCTTGTCATTTCATCAATGAATGTGGTTTTACTGCTATTTCAACATTTAGAGTCATCACCAGAAAAATAACTTATTTGACAATTTTCACCTGTTTCAAGTAAATTTTCACTTGAAACAAGTAGAAAAATCTGCCAGTGGGACAAGATTTATCTTCTTATTACAAGTAAAATCTTGTTCCACTGGCAGATTTTTCTACTTATTTCAAGTGAAAATCTACTTGAAACAGGTGAAAATTGTTGTTTTTTTCCAGTGATGAGTCTTGTTTAAGTGTAATGAGATTTTTTTTACTAAAATGAGACATTTTAACTAGAAATAAGACAAATATTCTTGTTAAGATTGTGAGTTTTTGCAGTGATCCATGTTACTTATCCTGTGAAGGACAGAGTCATATTGATAAGTTCAGAAAAGTGTTTTTTATTGTTGTGTTTTGATGTATTTGATGTAAGCCCAGTGGATATTTAAAGCTTACAGAAGGCTGCATTTAACTGCTGCTATGTCATTCCTGCAGTATTTCTGCAGCTGTTTTGGTCACTGCTATTATTTGTAATATATTATATTATTTGTAATCAGCACAAATTATCTGTCCCCATATGATCAAATCCACCATCCCCCCTGATTTTATTTTACAACTCCAGTACTGGACATTCATCACAGCGTCATCTCAGCAGCAGCTCAGCAGAGGATCATGTATTTAAATGTCTGTAAGAAGCGGATCCTCTCAGTCAGCAACATTAATGGGGCCATGAGGCGTCCTGCTCGCGTCCTCCGTGATTAAGAGACGGATGTATTACAGGCCGTTATGCACGACGGCGTGAGCGCTCTGTAGTTTTAGGGGGGGCTAGCTGAACACCATGGGGACCACCAAGAAGGTCGGGGACTTTCTGAGCCGGAGACAGAGTCTCTTCCCCAACTATAAAGTCCAGGACGTGGACGCCACCCGAAGACCCTCGGAAACGGTTTACCCACTGGCCAAGGAATGCTGCGTGAAGACATGGAACTCCATGCAGGAGCTGAGCCGAGACATCTACGACATCTACGCCGAGTACGAGGACGAGGAGGACGACGTCCCTGCGTACGGGTTCAACCGGCAGGTCTCCCCGTCCAAGAAGAACTACGTGATCAACATCAACGTGGGCGGGAAGTCGTACCAGATCGCCTACAAGATGGCGGCCAAGTACCCCAAGACCAGGATCGGCCGCCTGGCCACGTACACCGACCACAACATGAAGCTGGACCTGTGCGACGACTACATCGTCACCAACAACGAGTACTTCTTCGACCGGGACCCGGAGGTCTTTCACAGCATCTTCAACTTCTACCGGACGGGCGTGCTGTGGATCAAGGACGAGCTGTGTCCCCGGAACTTCCTGGAGGAGATCAACTACTGGGGCGTGAGGATCAAGAACACGCACCGCTGCTGCCGCATCTCCTTCGAGGAGCGGCAGGACGAGCTCAACGACCAGGTTCTTTTACTAGTTTTTAAGTGTCTTAATGGTCTTGGGCCTTCTTATTTGTCTGCACTACTTTTACCCTATCGACCCTCGCGGACCCTGAGGTCCTCCGGCCTTTTAACGGTACCAAAAGTTAGAACCAGGACACACGGGGAGGCGGCATTCAGTTTTTATGGTCCCCGATTGTGGAACATCCTCCCGGAGAACCTCAGGGCCGCAGAGACTGTTGATGTTTTTAAAAAGAGGCTCAAGACCCATCTCTTTAATCAGGCTTTTAACTGACTCATTTAACTCTTTTAAATTTCTTATGCTCACCCTTATTTTTATTGAATCTTACTGCTCTGTTTTATATTTAGTTTATCCTTTCTTATCGTATTTTATTTTTGTTTAATCTCAATGTTTTATCTAAATATTTTAGTTGTTATTGATGGTCTATTTTATACATTTTACTGTCTTATTATTTTAGTTTTTAATGTCTTACTTTCTAGACATACTTTTAGGATTTTATGTTATGTTATACTCTTTTAAACTCCTTTAGTGTATTTTATCCTGTTTTCTTGTAGCTTTTATCTCCAGTGTTTCCTCATGGGGACCCTCCATGCTGGGAGTGACTCTGGCCTGCAGGGGGTCGTCCTGGGGGTGGTTCTGGCCTGGATGGTTGTGGAGCTCTGCACCACGGCTTCACCGCTGTGGTGTGGACTCCTCTATCCATCCGGGCCGGGATGGTCTCTGTGGGCCCCCCCCCTTGTAGCTGCGGGCTATGAGACCTCCTGGCGTGGACGGCTCCCCGTTACCATTTCGTTACCTGCATTATTTGTATGAAAAGTGCTATATAAATAAAGTTTGATTTGATTTGATTTGACCAGCTGAAGATCCAGCGGGAGCTGGAGGCCGAGGTGGAGATCGAGGAGAACGAGGAGCTGTTCCACGACATGTTCATGGGCCAAGTGCGCCGGGCCATCTGGAACCTGATGGAGAAGCCGTTCTCCTCCGTGAAGGCCAAGCTGATGGCCGTGGCCTCCAGCCTGTTCGTGCTGGTCTCCCTGGTGGCCATGACGCTCAACACGGTGGAGGAGATGCAGTACAGAACCCACGCAGGAAACCTCAGCGGGAAAACCTACTGGGAGTACGTGGAGTCCTTGTGCATCGCCTTCTTCACCATGGAGTACCTGCTGCGCCTGATCTCCACGCCGGACCTGCGGTCGTTCAGCAGGAGCGTGCTCAACACGGTGGACCTGATCGCCATCCTGCCCCAGTACCTGCAGGCCATCCTGGAGTTCTTCGACCACGAGGAGAACTACGTGCACGAGGCCGACATGCAGGCCGTGGGGCAAGTGGGGAAGCTGGGGCAGGTGCTGCGGATCATGAGGCTGATGCGAATCTTCCGTATCCTGAAACTGGCCCGGCACTCCACGGGCCTGAGGGCGTTCGGCTTCACGCTGCGTCAGTGCTACCAGCAAGTGGGCTGCCTCTTCCTCTTCATCGCCATGGGCATCTTCAGCTTCTCCGCCATGGTTTACACCGTGGAGCACGACATGCCGCAGACCAACTTCACCAGCATCCCCCACGCCTGGTGGTGGGCGGCCGTAAGTGTGTTTAAGTTCTACTTTACGTCTGGAAAAGACCCAGAACCAGTACTGGAGTTGTAAAAATAAATCATTTGTGCTGATTACAAATAATATAATATATAACAAATAATAGCAGTGACCAAAACAGCTGCAGAAATACTGCAGGAATGACATAGCAGCAGTTAAATGCAGCCTTCTGTAAGCTTTAAATATCCACTGGGCTTACATCAAATACATCAAAACACAACAATAAAAAACACTTTTCTGAACTTATCAATATGACTCTGTCCTTCACAGGATAAGTAACATGGATCACTGCAAAAACTCACAATCTTAACAAGAATATTTGTCTTATTTCTAGTTAAAATGTCTCATTTTTAGTCAAAAAAAAATCTCATTACACTTAAAACAAGACTCATCACTGGAAAAAACAACAATTTTCACCTGTTTCAAGTAGATTTTCACTTAAAATAAGTAGAAAAATCTGCCAGTGGAACAAGATTTTTTTGCTTGTAATAAGAAGATAAATCTTGTCCCACTGGCAGATTTTTCTACTTATTTCAAGTGAAAATTTACTTGAAACAGGTGAAAATTGTCAAATAAGTTATTTTTCTGGTGTTATTTTTCTGGTGATGACTCTAAATGTTGAAATAGCAGTAAAACCACATTCATTGATGAAATGACATAAGGGATGGAAAGGAGGGATGTCAGTTTTACAGGGGGATGATTTGGACTGTTTTTATTTCAGGGGGGATGCCGTCCCCACTCATCCCCCTCATCCCCCTCAACTCCAGTACTGACCATAACCCATAAGTCATAAACACTTGCTTATTCCTTGTATGTGTTAAGTAAGTCAAAGAAGGTAAACTTACCCCAAATCAGTCAAACATAATGAAGTAAATTCTGGTTCAGAATATTTACCCTCACATGTGAAGAGGAAGTTTAAACCACTGATTTTGACTTCATATAGAGTATTTACTTATGTGTATATAATATATATATTTATACAGGACTGTCTCAGAAAATTAGAATATACAGTACAGACCAAAGGTTTGGACAAACTTCCCCATTTGTTTGAATGAGCAGGTGTGTCTAAACTTTTGGTCTGTACTGTATATTTATTATATTTATTGCCTTGTCAGTTTTACTTGGTTATTCCCCGTGTGAAACTGCCTCATGACACGGTTTAAGTGTTTACACAGATCTCTAGTGAGGCTGCAGTTTGCCATAAATAAACCCATTAGCAGATCAAACCCCTCACTCTCAGAGCAGATGGTTCAATCTTCATTTCTAATCTGGCTGAGGAAAAATGGTAATCCTTCAAACGGCCCTAATGTGTGTGTTGAGTGGGCGGGGGGGGCACGGGGGCAGCTTCTCCCCCTCCGCTGGCACGTCCTGCTGGACTCAACGGGAAAGACCAGGGGAAACTGGAATGTCTTTTGTCAGCTTTGGTACGACTCGTTAAACAATACTGGAATGTTTTTGGAAGAATAAATCGTAGTTGAGGATTTCAGAGTTCTTTTTTTTTTTTTTTTTAATATCTTTTTATTTCACAATAAATTTCACAATTCACATTTTCACATTCACGATTTCTATTCTACCCACATTCCTACCCTCTCCATAATTACCCTAGGGCTAGGGGGGGAAAAAAAAGAAAAAAAAAATCATACATTAAGGGAGAACAAAATTAAATAAATATTAAAAAAATCATAAATAAATAAAAAATAAATAAAAAAAATAATGGCAGCAACAGCGATCAACTATATATATATATATATATATATATATATATATATATATATATATATATATATATATATATATATATATATATATATATATATATATATATATATATATATATATATATATATCAAACTATATATATATCCATACATACATACATATAAGGCACAAGTTCAAAAATAAAGATACTCATTGGTCCCCTTTGGAAAAAATTCTCCAGTTTTGAAAATATTAGGAACTTAACAAATGGAAACCAAAATTATTGAAAGATACGACCACGGTTGTATTTTTCCAAAGTTAATTTTTCCAATGGTAAAAAAACTGAAATTTGATTAAAAAAAAACTTGAAAGTTGGAGGGGAATCATCTTTCCAAAATAAAAGTATGCATGTCTTAGCGAAGTATGTGATCATAATTAATATCCTGCTTTGAGTTAAGCTCCAATTTGTATTTATTAAATGATACACTGGATCTTCAGTTAGACCGGAGGGTTTCAGATTTCTGAGAGCTGAGGTTTGAGACAGCGGAGCAGCTTTAACACACACGTGTGTTTGTTAAAGCACACATGTGTGTGTGTGTGTAGAAACACATCACAGTCTGACTCAGTGTCTGCCAGCAGGAAAATGACACCAGGTTTAAACATTCCTGCACTGACTCCACCGTCTCGAGCAGTTCATGCTTTTCCTGATGTGAAACAAATGTGTCAGATAAATAAATCAGCTGATCAGTTCGTGTCATGGGAACCTTTTCCAATGACCTGATTTTGCCAACATTATTTGCATCATCTATGTGAAAACGCTTGTGCATAAGAAAATGCAGCTATGTTTAGTTGTCATTGCCTCGTGATATTTTTTTGTGCTGAGTTATGAATATTATAGGATTGTCTCAGAAAATTAGAATATTGTGATAAAGTTCTTTATTTTCTGTAATGCAATTAAAAAAACAAAAATGTTATCCATTCTGGATTCATTACAAATCAACTGAAATATTGCAAGCCTTTTATTATTTTAATATTGCTGATTATAGTTTACAGTTTAAGATTAAGATTCCCAGAATATTCTAATTTTTTGAGATAGGATATTTGAGTTTTCTTAAGCTGTAAACCATGATCAGCAATATTAAAATAATAAAAGGCTTGCAATATTTCAGTTGATTTGTAATGAATCCAGAATGTATGACATTTTTACATTACAGAAAATAAAGGACTTTATCACAATATTCTAATTTTCTGAGACAGTCCTGTAAATCCCGTGTAGAAGGAAATACTGATGCACCGTATGAACATAGATGGCCATGTTATTGCTGTCGTTTAATCATGTTTATTACGGTTTACCTACAGTATACAAAAGCAACTGGGAGATATAACTCCACCTCTGTTTTTTATTAATTTATTTTATTTACATTTTTTGAATAGAGCATTTTTGAAAGCATGACAATGAGACAGGGGAGTGTTTATTCACACCGGAGCAGTGATGAACAGCTGACACAACCAGGACAGAAAAACAAGACTAATGAGACACAGACGACAACAATCCAGGGAGACAATGATAAATAGGCAGGAGAGGTAAAGACAGAGTAGAAAAGAAAGAAAGGACACAAGAAAACCCTAAACCAGGGGTCGGCAACACAAAATGTTTTAGAGCCATATTGGACCAAAAACACAAAAAACTAATATGTCTGGAGCCGCAAAAAATGAAAAGTCTTGTATCAGCCTTAGAATGAAGACAATACATGCTGCATGTTTCTATATTAGTTATAACTGGGGGAAGATTTATTTTTTCATTATGCACTTCGAGAAAAAGTCGAAATGTGGAGAAAAAAGTAAAAATTTCGAGAAAAAAGTCAAAATTCCGAGAAAAAAGTCGAAATGTCGAGATTAAAAAGGAAAGGAAAAAGGAAGAAAAAAGAGAAAAAAAGGAAAAAAAAGAAGGAAAAAGAAAAAAAAGACAGTTGCTGACCCCTGCCCTAAGCCATGATAACGACGATGAGTGATAAGGATCTGATATGATCTTAAATGATGTTTTGATTCAAGCGTAGCCAGAAACAGCGTATTTGCAGCGTCCGTGATCCATATTATATATACCGTATATTTGTTGTTATTCCCTGCAGGTGAGCATCTCCACCGTGGGCTACGGAGACGTGTACCCAGAGACCATGCTGGGGAGAATATTCGCTTTCGTCTGCATCGCGTTTGGAATCATCCTCAACGGCCTGCCCATTTCCATCCTCTTCAACAAGTTCTCGGACTACTACTCTAAACTCAAGTCCAACCAGTACACGGCCTCCACCAAGAACCGCGGGAAAGTCCGATTCGGCCCCAGGACAGTGAATAAACTCGGACAAATCTTCGGAAACAACCAATGATTTCTTTCCTTTTCTTTCTCTCTCTCTCTTTTTTAAGGTTTAATGCTTTTATGCTTTACCGCAAAAGTGTGCATAATACATATAGATTAGGGCTGGGACTCGATTAAAAAAAGGAATCGAATTAATTACAGGCTTTGTAATTAATTAATCGCAATTAATTGCAATTTGATCGCATATCAATTTTAGACCTGAGAACAATGAGATTTCCTTTTTTTGTTTGTTTCAAATTGATTTTTGTATACGAGTGAATGATTGACTAGTGAAAACATTTGTTCAATTTATGAATCAGTTTATTTTTATCAAGGTGGTGCTTCACCAAGAACAAATCAGTTCAATTTGCTATAAAGTGCAGTAAATTAAATATATGCAGTATGGACATTGAATGAGACAGATAGCCAAAACACTTAAATATAACAAAATACTTTCAACTTTTTCAAGTTCATTTCAGAACATGGAAACACATTAGAAAACAGAGCACGCTTCCATACATCCGTTTTTTAAAACAACATTTCCATCCACGGGACCAACGAGACCCTTTTCGTCTGCGACTTCATTCATCTTTAACGTGCGTGGTAACAACTTAGTGTTATGACGACGGCCGCACTTCGCTGAAGCCTGAATTATGGTTCTGCGTCACACCAACGCCGTGCACACGCCGTCACCGTGACGCCGTCACCGTGACGCCGTCACCGTGGCGCCGTCACCGTGGCGCCGTCACCGTGGCGCCGTCACCGTGGCGCCGTCACCGTGGCGCCGTCACCGTGACGCCGTCACCGTGACGCCGTCACCGTGACGCCGTCGTGAACCTTCAGACTTCTCCGTCACTCCATTTCTCCGCGGTGCAATACGACCACTAGTTCTTTTCCTGAATGGTTTATCCGACTTTTTCTGGTCACAGTGAATCAAAGAGATAAGGACAACAATTGTGCAAAAAAACAAAACAAAAAAAATCACACATACAGGAAGAAAAGAGCGCTGAAAGTTCACGACTGCTTCAAACCGGAAACCGGAAATGCGTTGCTTCCAAGCGAACCAATCACAGCCCTCTCCTGTCTGCGTCGCCTCCAGTTACAATTTTCAGGAGGTGCAGGTCAGTGACGGCGTGTGGTCTGCGTCGACGCGTACCACACGCCGTAGGCACAGCGTCGTTTTCACGCAGAACCATAACTCGAACACTCAATGCACGTTGGTTGCAGAACCTTGAGAGAGAGAGTTGTAAAACACTTGGATCTCGCCGCGGAGCTTACAATGGGAGTCCACGTAACTTAAAGGAGCATGAGGCTCCTTTTAAGAAATGAGACTCTCTAGCGCCACCCTTCACCACGACGGCCGTTGGGGGTACTGCAGCCAACAGTGAAGCCGGCACGGGAGAACGGGGAGAACGTGCATGCAGCGTCATGTGACGTCACATCCGCAGGACAGTGCGGGAAATTCCGGCCCGGAATTGCAGCACATTTTGCAGCACACAGCCTGTTCAAGGCAACGGAGAGATACACTAGAGGAAACATTCTTTTGGGTTTGGAACGCTTCATCTGACATTATTACTAGAAAACTTAAAATGTATACAATTTTTTTTCATAAATCCTGCCTCAAGCTCCTTTAAGTGTCATAACTCTCTTGGTGCGTCCGAAATGCCATACTAAAAAGTATACTTAAGTTCGGCACGCTTTTCAGTAAATATCAGTAAAAATCAGTATGCGTTGGTTGGTGCGCCATCCGTGTGAAAGTCGTCCCGTGAGAAACGTTCCGAGGGGAAAAAACGAATGCGATTGAAATGCGCTATTTTTTCTAGCGCGCTATTTTTTCTGTAATTAATTAATCGAAATTAACGCACTAAAGTCCCAGCCTTAATATAGATATTGATATAGATATATGATGGGGGACAAGCAGATAGGGAGAGAAATAAGAGAAATAATCTGGTCCTGAACTCCATCAAGCTGGCTGTTTTTCAGGTAACTGAAGCCTCAGTTACAAGTAGAAAGCTCTACAGTTAAACTTGCATAAAATGATATATTTTTGTTACTTTAATAATTAAGCAAATGAAAAATAAGGCTTGCTTTGATTTAAACATATTAAATATCTATTACTATAAACAAACTATGACAAATTGTGTGTACAACAAACCAGCATGACAACACACGTTACACGAAACCTCAGAATATTAAGAACTTAAAAGCTACCGGCCTTTCTTTAATATTCCAATCATGTGAAACGGCAGCTGAACAAATGTTGGCTCCTGCAGCTGAGTTTTATAGTTTACGACTAAACCCTTGCAAAAGGAAAGGAAGGTATTTTTGTTAAACTCTTAACGAATATCTTCTAAATGTGCTTAAAATAAAATCCTCCTATTTTTCTCCCCAAAGTCAAAATCTGAGGCCGAACATCAACTGGGGCAAATCTATGAAAACTATTAGTTTGCACTGACTTTATTTTAAATGTGTGTTCACACAGGAGGCATCGGAAGAAATATCTGCACTGCTTTTTACGTCTTTGCAGTGTTTAACTGCTTTGCCTAATTGTACCCAGTAAACTTGCTGTTCATGCAACTAAATCACAGAATGTATTTTGATCAAACCGTTTTTAATAAACTTTGTTCTTGCCACAAGTAGTTTCCTCACTTTTTGTTGATGAGATGTTTTGCTGCTTAAATCTCTTCTGACCTCTTGAAGACGATATTTGCTACTGAAAATAAGTACATGTGTGTGTGTGTGCGTGAGTGTGTGTGTGTGTGTGTGTGTGTGTGTGTGTGCGTCTCCTCTGTTTGGCAACCCCACACACACGTTTCTGTGAGAAAAAGACTGTGTATAGTTCTTTTTGCCACTGCGTACAGGTGGTAATGCTGCATTTAAGGATGTCCTGCATTAAAGCCGTTGCCGTCACAGTCTTGAGAATTATGTGAGGGTTTGGGAAAGAGAGGAAACTTCCTTCATGCAGGAGTTAAACCGTCAGTCTCATGTGTTTGCAGTTTATGCATGTATTGTGTTTATTTGCTTTTTAACATCACTGTTATTCATATGCAAACAAGATTTTTTGGCATTTAATTGGAACTGTGTGCCTTGTCAATTCAAACAGTGGTTTTCAGCAGCCTGGTGCTTTATGGGGCACACTCACAAATACAGTAGAGTTTAGAAAGCCCATTCATATCTTAGAGAAGGAAACTTAAAACCAACTCAACTCAAACTTTATTTATAGAGCACAGTTTAAAAGAACTGAGTTTGACCAAAGTGTTGTACAGTTTAAAAACACCTGAATAAAAAGCATATATTACAAGGATAAAATGAATACAATGAGATGAGTACAAAATACAAGTAAACAGTGAAATAAAAAATAAAAATCAAATAATTAAAAATTGGAATATGTTATATGTCCTATTCTGTCCTCAGTACGTTTCAGCTTGTACAACCAGGGGTCGGCAACCCGCGGCTCCAGAGCTCTTTAGCGCCGCCCTAGTGGCTCCTGGAGCTTTAAAAAAAATGTTTGACCTTTTTTTCCCTTTTTTTCTTCTTTTTTTTCTTTTTTCCTTTTCTTTATCTTCTTTCTTACTTTTTCCTTTCCTTTTTAATCTCGACATTTGGACTTTTTTTCTCAACATTTTGACTTTTTTCTCGACATTTCGACTATTGTCTCAAGATAGTACTTCAACATAAATCTTGACATTTATACTTTTTTCTCGAAATTTTGACTTTTTTCTCAATATTTAGACTTTTTTCTCGACATTTCGACTATTGTCTCAAGATAGTACTTCAACATAAATCTTGACATTTCGACTTTTTTCTATTTATGAAAAAAAATCTTCCCCCAGTTCTAACTAATATAGAAACATGCAGCATGTGTTGTCTTCATTCTAAGGCTGATACAAGACTTTTCATTTTTTGCGGCTCCAGATATATTTGTTTTTTGTGTTTTTGGTCCAATATGGATCTAAAACATTTTGCGTTGCTGACCCCTGATGTAGACAGATCGCTATACATTCTGAAGAAAGGGGAGGCTGAAGAAATGATTTTGTTTGAGGATTTATGTTTGATCTTTTATTCTCTTTTGGTCCTCAGTTTTATTTCTTGTATTTTTCTCCCAATCACAGTTTATTTTGTAAGACTGCAAACATTAACCAAAGATAAACATTACTACAAAATAATGTCTGTTGTATCTGGTAACAAAAATATTCCCTTTGTAATGCCTTTGACATAAACATATTTACATAGTGTTACACACACTTCCCAAGTATAAAATTGAAACAAACTTAAGCAGTAACAACATTAATGTTACTCTTTCTCAGGCTATTATTGATTAAACAGATAAATAAAGCAGATAAATAGGCTGTGACAGACTAAATGGCGCCCTCTGGTGGACAAATAAAAACACTGCGCTGCCACGATACAATGTCCAAAATCCACTAAATCTAACCAAAAGCCTGGGAGAAAAGTGTTTTTTTGAAGCTGATGCTACAAAACTAACACATTGTATATCACCAAATATATTTGTTATATTGTGGACTTCACTGGTCCTCAGCATTGATGGGTATAGAAAGATAAATGTGTGCGGTTTGTCATGAACTGATCAGAGATGCAACGTCCACTATTATTATATGAGAAGAAACCATGTTTGATAAGAGAATTTTAAATGAAAAATCGAGCTAAGTCTTTGCTTGAAATAAAGTTTTGGCACAAACATTGAATGGATAAAGAAATAATAGCTTGTGGTAAGATGAAGTTATGGGATAATCAAATAGCATTTAACATGTTGTTATTAGTCTTTTGATGAATTTTCTGCCATCATTAATTCCTTTTGTTTGCATTGATAAAATGATGTAACCACTTTGATGTGCAAGTTTTTATTTGAAAGAGAGTTATTACAGAAGCAGAAAACTGTAGTTTTGTAAAATGCCTTCCAAACCGAGACACAAACACAGACGGTGTGTCGCTGGTGTGGCTGTAAAACGGCTGTAAAACATTGTCAGTGCAAAGAGTCGTTGCCGGGAAACAAACGAACACAAATGTCCATCTGGTCGGTCCAGTGAGTCCCAGGCTGGGATGCGTTCACTTTTGCTCGTGTCCTAACAGACGAGGTCTTTCTGCTTTGTTTGGTGGCTGTGTGGGATGTCATTTGGATCTTAAAGTTGCAATATGCAACTTTTGAGAGCTAGCAAGATTTGAAAGTGGCGCCTCCTCTAAGCCCCGCCCCCTCCTCCCCCTCCCGTCAGCGCTCCGTCCAAAGCCACGCCCCCACAAACTTTGGGGAACGCCAGAGACGTTCTATAAACCGAGACAGCCCACTACGGTTGTGTTTCCTGTATCTGTGTCACGTGACTGCCACGCCCCTTTAGGAGACAGGAAGTAGTTCCTGGGTCTATTGAGTCCTATGGGAAAAGTTAACGTGAGCAAAGATTATTACCAATTCCTTCGCCCCATAGTAACCTAAGTAAATATGGGACCCATTTTTCAAAAGCCACAAACCTTCTGAACATTCTGACACCAAAATGGACATTTTCAGACCGACAGATTAGGAGAAAATGAACTTTGTTTGAGACCTGTCTCTGTCTGAGCAACACACTCTCGCGAGATTTGGCTCTCATCGTTTTCCCATCGGATAAAATGAAGTTTAAAACTAAAATAAAACTTGCTTCTTTGCTTAATAATACTGTTATTTTTATTATTTAAGTCTTTTTGGAAGAAAGTTGTACTGTATCTAGTGTTGTATGTTCCAAAACGATGTGGGGAGAGGGGCGGCCACGCCCACTTAGGAGACCGGAAGTGTATACCATTTCAAACCATTGCCAGTAACGGCAATGCGCTATCTTGTGTATAGAAGATCTTTGACGCGCATTTGCAGGAGTCGAGTTTTCCAGGACATTTTGGACAGCACATTTTCAACAAAACTACCCCATGTCTCTTTCACCTGTAATCGAGGCCGGTTTTAGGGGGGGCGGGGATGGGCTGTGCCCACCCAAACGTGCATCCTGCCCACCGGCGTCTCCATCCCGGCGAGAGTGGAGAGCAGAGAGCGGGTGGCGGTGCGTCGTAGCCTACGCCGTCTACGCCGTAGGCTACGGCGCACCGCTCTCCGCTCTCGCCGGGATGGAGACGCCTACATCCCCACGGACCCCCATACTGCTTCCGAGCCGGAGCCGCTGCGGCTCTTCACGTGTCCCTGCGGGCTGCTGCTGCTGGGCGGAGAGTCCTGCAGCAGCCCGGACTAACGGCTCTGCTCCCCGCTGACCAATCCCAGCCATTCGGTGCGCAAATAACTGATTGGTTAGAGTTTTTACAGGATTACAGCTTTAAGAGAGGATTGATTTTTTTCTTTCCTTTTTCTGAACACATTATTCACTGGCTACTCTCAGGATGGAAGGACCATTTCACCCAGTATAACAATAAATGTTTTTGAATACGATTGCAATTAATACCTTTAAGGAAGCCTTCTTCCCGTTTCGTCTGGCTTCTTGCACCTTGGGCCACAGCTTTGCACGAACCTCACGATCTTCTCCACAATCCTCCTTGAACTAAATGTTCATCTCTTTGCAGACTCTTTATCTCCTCCATATTTCATCATGAACAGTTCGCAAGGCAGATTGGATGATTCCAGGTCTGTAATCTTGTTGGTAGCTGCATCATTCCTCCTCCCCAAGCGGTGCACTGTGTCTACTGACTCTCGGAGTTTCTCCACTGATACTGGGATTACTCATGTAAGGATGTCGATCACAGTCTCTCTTGTGTCCTCTTTGTCTTTTTCGGGAAGGCCCATCAATCTGAGATCCCACCTTCTCTTATATCTGGTTTGCTCCAAACACATCTCCTTCAGTGAAACATTTTCTTTTCTCTGCAGCATCATTTCTTCTTTCATTTTGCCAATTTCTTCCTTATTTTCTCTCACTGCTTGTGAGTTTGCTTCCATTCGACTTTCAAAGGTTTTCAGCCTGTCATCTTGTTCATCAAATCGTTTTATCACAGCTTGAATTGCATTAAAGATGGTTTAGTTTGTAATCTCACCCGGCTGGTTTTCCTTGTCTTGAGTCTTTGGTTTCAGTTTATTGGGATTTGGGCAGTGGTGTGTGGTCTATTTTGGGGTTTTCTTCCATCATCACCTCTATTTCTTCCAGTTCTTCTTCATCACAAGCTCCCGCAGGCCGACAGGTTGTAGTCGTGGTCTGTTAGCATTGGAGCTTTAGCCGCGCTGCTAGCGTTATCCATCTCATTCACGTTGAAAAAACAGAGAGAAAAAGTTGGTCTGCCTCAAGGAAACCAAAACTCTGTGGGGCTCAGGGGATATTTATGTAAGTTTCCGTGCAGTTGGATGTTTTTTATCAAAGTATAGTTTGTTTAGGACAGTTTTAAAATGATTATAACAGAGCCTGCAGAAAACACGAACGTTCACTCGTCTCACGACCTCCCGTGACAACCTCTTCTTCCTGATCATTTGCAGGTAAATCAGAGCGAAATTAAGGGTAAAGAAAATATAGCAGAGGCTTTAATAAGCATTTTATCAATGCAGGCTCAGTCATTCTCTTAAATCTCTCAAATCTCCCTGCAGATGTGAAAGACAGTGTAAGCCACCTGTTATTTTTTAAAAACAGCTGCAGGTTTGATCGCAAGACCCATTGCCTCTATTTTTAATCTTAGTCTAAGCAGTGGTTTGATTCCCAGCTCCTGGAAGTCAGAAAAAAATCATGTGCTGCACTTTTTTATTGATCTTGCCAAAGCGTTTAACTCAGTGGATCGTGGTCTTCTTCTGCATAGACTCAAATATATAGGTTTTAGTAACCCTGTACTGAATTGGTTTTCCAACTATCTGACTGGGAGAAGTCAGTGTGTGTCCATAGACAATTATAACTCTGCACCTCTAACTGTAAAGACAGGTGTTCCTCAAGGTTCTATCTTGGGACCAATTTTATTTTCTATTTATATAAATGATCTTGGTGTAGGACTAAATCCAGCAAAGGTACATCTCTATGCAGATGACACAATTATCTACGCTTTGGCACCATCTGTAAAGAAGGCAATGGCAGTCTGCTTTTAATATATTGCAGGGGTCACTTGTTAAATTAAAACTGATTTTAAACTCTAAAAAGACTAAATACATGATTTGTACGCGTTCCGGGTGATTAGATTCTGATTGTGAGATCTTAACAGTAGATGGCGCTCACCTTGAGAGGGTTACAAAGTACAAATACCTTGGGATCTGGCTGGATGATAAGTTGGGCTTTGATGTTCATATTGATCGCCTCCTAAAAAAGCTCAGACCAAAATTAGGTTTTTCTTGTCGTGCAAAAAAATGTTTTCCTTTTGCTGCTAGAAAAAGATTGGTACAAAGTACCTTTCTGTCAGTATTAGACTATGGTGATGTAATTTACATGCATGCATCTTCATTTCTTTTGAAAAAACTGGATGTAGTCTATCATGCTGCCTTGCGGTTTGTAACTGGCTCAAGTGAACGTACACATTGTAATTTGTATCAAATGGTTGAATGGACTTCACTGAGTCTAAGGAGAAAATCACATGTTAATATTTATTGCAAAAGCATTACTGGGTAAACTACCTCTGTACATATCCAATTTATTAAAATATTACTCTAGTAGCTATAACACTAGATCATCAGCACTGGAACAGAGTTGGGTAAATCGGCCTTTTCCTTTTATGCACCGGAAGCTTGGAATGAGCTACAACACAAACTCAACTTGAAATATTTACCCTCTCTTAACATGTTCAAACATATGTTAAAATAATTTTTCACAGAACAATGTAATTGTTTTTAATCAAGTGTCATTCTTTGTCATGAATTCTTTTTAACTTTCTGATATTGTATGTTTTATGTTTGTTTGTTTCTTGTTTCGATATGTTTTTGTTTTTATTTTGTAAAGTTACTTGTCCTTGTAAGTATTTTCTTTTACATGAAACTGAATTTATTTTTCTGCTGCCATCTTGACCAGGACTCCCTGGCAGAAGAGATATTGTATCTCAATGGGACTTTCCTGGATAAATAAAGGATAAATAAAAAAAGATCCTTATTGAAGGAGCCAAGCCTAACGCTTTTTGGCTACTGAGAATGTTTGACCTAGAGTAACCTGGTCGACGCGCTTTTGGCTGCTGCTGCTCACGTGGACGCAGTTATTTCAGCTTCCAAATCAAGCTGCTCTCTTTTCCTCCTCAGCTGCAGAGGATGTGGTACTTGACCTACCACTGTGATGGCTCCTATGACTTGAATGTTTATCAATATTTGAACCACTATTAGGATTAATGCCATCCACAAAATTACCATTTTCATTTCACAATTCACATGAAATCCACATTTTTGCATCTGCAATACACTCATCATTTGGCAACATTTTTTTCGCATTTTTGCTTTGGGGGGGCATGAGTGCGAGGGCCTGATCAATGCTGCTTGCAGCCCTTAATTTATTGAGTTTTTTATTTTATGTGTATGTTGTTCCTTTATACTTGTTTATATTTTTCATATATTCTTAAATTCACTTTGGTGTATACTGTTACTTTCGTGCCGTACCAAGAACATTTCCCACTTTGGGATTAATGAAAAACCACAACAATTAAGAAAGAAATGGAACTGGAAAGAAATGCTCATACATGCATTTACAGGATTTCTAACCTCAGAAACTCCAACCCAAATAACTTGGAATGAAACGGAAACATGTACTGTAATTAAAAAGTAAAGACCGGGGGAGTCATGTGACTCGGTGGAGGAGACGACTGCTGCGCTGAGCAGCTCCACCGCGGCAGCGCAGACATTTATCCATCATTACATTAGTAGTAGGCTCCTCCGTACTAGAACTCATCCAGAATTTATACAAAGTGCTTGCTTGTCGAATGAACCTCAAGTTCAAATTAAAGCAGCGATGAACGGGCCCTCGCACCCTTGTGCACGTTCAGGCTCCAGTGGAAGCTTGTATGACTTGCATGTAGATTCTTCAGGCCTGGACATTTAGTGGATGAAACCACCAACGACTCTCTATATCAGACCATTCAAAAGTTATGGCAGAAAGCAGGAACTATCACATATCAACTAATCAGAAGAAGGGACGGGCTAATTCATGCCAATGGAGGTCAAGTACTCAATACCGAGTCCGATGACACCACCCACGAGTCTTTACGTCAAACCATTCAAAAGTTATAGCAGAAAGTAGGAACTATCAAATATGGACCAATCAGATGAAGGGTGGGTGCGCTTTTTGGCGTCTATCGTCGCCACGGTAACGCTTTTGAAAGAGAAAAGTAATGCGCGTTGTCACACAGACACATATTTTGATGTATAACACACCCGGGTGTAGATTACGGTTCGGGCCGCATTAACGGCCGAAGAAATGGCATAAATTTCGCCAAAATTACACGATTAATTGAAAATGGCCGACTTCCTGTTGGGTTTCGGACATGGCGCCAAGAGACTTTTCTTTAAGTTGCTACATGATTTTTTTTAAAATATTTTTATTAATTTCAGATCCCCATTAGTTGCTGCCTCAGCAGCAACTATTCTTCCTGGGGTCCAACAGTACAAATATACATTTCTATAAAACTTTTACAATACAATATAAAATGTTAGTTAAACAGAATAAAACAAAGTAGATAACAAGTATAAAGAACAACAACTAAACAAGACAAAAAAACAAAAACAAATAAAAACTAAAGATAATAATAAGCAGAAAACTATGAAAAAAAGAAAATGAATTTTCCTAAATGAAAAAAACGAAAATGAAAAAAAACAAGAAAAAAAAAAAAAAAAAACAAATAACAACCAAAAACAGATTAAAAATAAATCCAAGTACAACCGAAGATAAATAAGTGCATACTAAATGAGACAAATACAAAAACAAAAAAAACGCTAAAAACATTAGACACAATCTAAAACAACCAGTTTCTTTTGAACTTCCTTTCTTAGCCTCCTCTTGAAGTTTCAACTCTGCCCCTAGTTCAAATAAGATTTTCTGGAAGTTTATTCCCGTAAGTAACTGCCCTGTACATTACTGTTCTTTTTAGTGCATCGGTTTTAGGTTTGGGCAGGGTGAAATGACCTCTCGTGGCATGTCTAGTATGATAGCTGTGGCTATCACTAGCAAGAAGCAACTGAGAAAAGAGATAATTCGGTGTATGACATGTGTAAATATTTTTTAAAAACAGGCTACATGCTAGTCCAGTGGTCGGCAACTGGCGGCCCGCGGGCCAAAATTGGCCCGTCTCCAATAATATCTGGCCCGCCAGATGACATTGAAAATCTGATTTAAAAAAAAATAAATAAAAAAAAAATAAAATAAATATATATATATATATATATATATATATATATATATATATATATATATATTATTTACTATCACAAAAACGACAATTTCATAGATAATTCAAAGCCTTTATTTAGAAAAGATAAAATAAAATAAAAGTAGAATCTTCATGATTCCGGACGCACGCAATTCTGTATAGTTCCCTGTCACCTGTAGCATAGGGGGGCCTTAATTACAGCTGCACACAAATATTCAGGAGTGACGTAGGCACAGACTCCCGGCAAAACTCCTGAAGCTGTTGAAATGGTAAGACGTACTTGTGGTTTAAACTGTGAAAAATACAACTGATAACTTACCTGGAGTTTTGCTGTTGGTCTTTTAAATGGTAAAACGTCCATTATATGTGTAAAAATACGTTGGAAAATCTGCCTCATTTGCATATCCTCTCACTCGCTTCAGGAGACACAGAGCTGCTGCTCCGTGTGCACGTACTGACTACTGTGCTACTGTTCATATCATGGGTTTTTCATGTGTTTCATGTGTCATGTGTGGACTGAAAATAAACATATATATTACATTATCTGTCAAGTATTACATTATCAGTTTTGAAAAAAAAAGACCCACCTAAAAATGTAATAAATTCCCAATAATGTAATATGGTATTACATTATCGGTAAAAATGTTATTACAATATCAGTCAGGATATTTGATTACATTATTGGTGAAGTTATTACATTATTGGATTTTATTACATTTTCGATTGAGTTAAATGCAAATGTTATTACATTTTCAGGAAGTTATTACATTATAGGGTGCTACAGGTGGTACTGGGGGTAACTTAGGGGGTACTGGGGGTAACTTAGGGGGTACAGGGGATTACTTAGAGGGTACTGGGGGTAACTTAGGGGGTACTGGGGGATACTTATCGGTAAAAATGTTATTACAATATCAGTCAGGATATTTTATTACATTATTGGTGAAATTATTACATTATTGGATTTTATTAAATTTTCAATTGAGTTAAATGCAAATGTTCTTATCTGCATATCTGCTTATGACTGTATCAAAGTCTGCAATTTAACCCAATAGTCAATCTGGTGTTTCAAATCCAGTGTATATAACATTATTAGATTCGTAAAACACAAAATGTTGACTCTGGACTGAAAATAAACATATATATTACATTATCTGTCAAGTATTACATTATCAGTTTTGAAAAAAAAAGACCCACCTAAAAATGTAATAAATTCCCAATAATGTAATAAGGTATTACATTATCGGTAAAAATGTTATTACAATATCAGTCAGGATATTTTATTACATTATTGGTTAAGTTATTACATTATTGGGTTTTATTACATTTTCGATTGAGTTAAGTGCAAATTTTATTACATTTTCAGGCGTTATTACATTATCAGGAAATTATTACATTATAGGGTGCTACATGGCCGACTTCCTGTTCGGTTTCGGCCATGGCGCTAAGTGACTTTTCTTTAAGTTGCGACATGATACAGGTGTGTACCGATTTTCGTTCATGTACGTCAAACCATATTGTGGGGCTTGAGATACAAAGTTTTTTCTGTCTGAACCAATCAGATGAAGGGTGGGCGCGCTTTTTGGCGTCTAGCGTCGCCACGGTAACGCTTTTGAAAGAGAAAAGTAATGCGTGTTGTCGCAGGATGGAGACGCACATTTTGATGTATAACACACCTGGGTGCACATTACGTTCGGGCCGTATTAACTGCAGAAGGAATGGCATAAATTTCACCAAAATGACACGATTCATTCAAAATGGCCGACTTCCTTTTCGGTTTCGGCCATGGCGCCAAGAGTCTTTTCTTTAAGTTGCGCCATGATACAGGTGTGTAGCGATTTTCGTGCATGTACGTCAAACCGTATCGTGGGGCTTGAGGCACAAATTTGTCTGGGGGGCCATTTTGCCACGCCCATTAATGCAAACCATTAAAAATCTAATTTTTCGCCAGGCCTGGCTTGAGTGCAAAATTTGGTGACTTTTTGGGCACGTTTAGGGGGGCAAAAAAGCCTTCCTTTTGTCAGAACAATAAGAAGAAGAAGAAGAATTTCTACAGATACAATAGGGCCTTCGCAATGCAAGTGCTCGGGCCCTAAATATGGGATATTGGTCCAACTACAATTTCAGCTGAGAGTTTTAACAGTCTGCTATCTAAATGATCATGTCCACAAGGTTTGTCACATTTCAATTCAGACAAAAGTTTTTAATTTCTAACATGCTAGTGGGCAGAAATTTAAATTGACATCTTTTGTCGTGCATGATATGTTTTTTTATAATTGATTCAGAAAGATAAAGGGGTGTACCGATTTTCGTGCATGTGCGTCAAACCGTATTGTGGGGCTTGAGGCACAAAATTTTATAGGGGTCGCTGTTGAGACATTAGGCCACGCCCATTAATGCAAATCATGAAATATCACATTTTTTGCTAGGCCTGGGTTGGTGCAAAATTTGGTGACTTTTGGGGCACGTTTAGGGGGGAAAAAGGTCCTCATTTCATCGGAAAAATAAAAACGAGGATACAGATACAATACAATACAACAGATACAATAGGGCCTTCGCACTGTCAGTGCTCGGGCCCTAATTACATGCTACATTTTGATGTACTGTTTTTTAACAAGAATATAATAACAATAAAGGCTTTTTTACTTAACATGAAATACATGAATATATGAGAAGTTTGTAGAACGCTGGAATTCAGAAACTATCTTCATCTTCATCATCACGGTCCAGTCAGAGTTTGTCCACACAAACTGGTTCTGCTTCAACTCTGAGAACGATCAGGACATGACTCGTCCGTCCTGGACTCTCTCACTCTCTCCTGTAGAGGGAAGAAGAAAGGGGAGAACAGATAAAGGAGTGTTTGCAGAGATCCCTCCATCAGCTGTAGAGGAAGAAGAAAGAAGAGAGCAGATAAAGGAGTGTTTGCAGAGATCCCTCCATCAGCTGTAGAGGGAAGAAGAAAGAAGAGAGCAGATAAAGGAGTGCTAGCAGAGATCTCTCCATCAGCTGTAGAGGAAGAAGAAAGGAGAGAGCAGATAAAGGAGTGTTTGCAGAGATCCCTCCATCAGCTGTAGAGGAAGAAGAAAGAAGAGAGCAGATAAAGGAGTGTTTGCAGAGATCCCTCCATCAGCTGTAGAGGGAAGAAGAAAGAAGAGAGCAGATAAAGGAGTGCTAGCAGAGATCTCTCCATCAGCTGTAGAGGAAGAAGAAAGGAGAGAGCAGATAAAGGAGTGTTTGCAGAGATCCCTCCATCAGCACATCCAGGACTTCAGAGTTCAGAGCTGCAGTGGAGCAGCTGTGTGTCTGAACATCCTGGAAGGCCGTCAGCTGGAATACTCCTTTATTTCTGGACACGTAAACACCAGCACAACACTGGTCTACAACAAACATCTGGACCATCTGATTGGCCAACTGCTGTCTCTGTGTTTCTGTCCAATCCTGCAGCCTGTCATCATCCTCCTCTCACAGCTTCATGCTGGAAGCAGCAGAACCAAGTCCAACCTCCACTGACCTGAGAGTCTGCAGCTGGAAGTCTGGACTCCTCACCAGATCATACAGCTGCTTCATATCTGCAGCCTCCAGGTAGTTGTTCCCTCTCAGGTCCAGATGTTTCAGACGGGAGGGGTTGGACTTCAGAGCTGAGACCAGAGAAGAACAGCTGATCTTTGACAACCCGCAGAACACCAATCTGAATAAAGGATAAACGATACATTACAATTCATAATCATCATCATCATCATCATCATCATCATCATCATCATCATCATCATCATCATCGTCATTTTACAGATAAATTACAATTCAGCGTCATCATCATTATTAATGTTCCATACAGATGAGAATTAGAAAGGTGATGGACTTTATGAAGGCTGATGTTCATATTGATGTCACACATGTGATCAATAGTCTGCGTATATTTTTCTTCAGTATTATTGACTTGATGATTAGAAAAGTCTGAGCTTGTGCAGAAAACCTTTGTCGGATTAATAAATTTGATTCATCAAGAACAGATGCATGATGGTACAAAAACGTAAAAATCTGAACCCTTACAGGGAAACTAGAACCAAATACTCATCAAAATATAGAAACTAATTGATGCTCCAGGGTTTAATGTAGTCTTTAATGGAAGAAACAGGTTTGATAGAATTTGAATTCAAATATCAGTCTATGTAAATATTAAAAGAAGGTTTATTGAAGCTGAGTTTCGATGTCAAGATTTGAACTTGTTAAAATGTATTTGTCTGTATTTGTTTGTTTAGGAGTTTTTTCAAACAATTTCTCTGAAAAAGTTGATTGAGTGACGATATAGTTTCAACACAAAGTTTCTGATGTTCTTGTTGGATGTTTTGTTGCTGATGAAGGAAACTCATCGTCTAGACAGCAGCTTTATTTCAGTGTTGTTACTTCAACACACATGTATTTATATTTAGTTTTACACACTGAAAACTATAAAAAGACATTATTTGTTGCACCTTATGTCTTGATGTCACCTGGATGAAATGATCTTAACAGACATATTGAGGAATAATATCAAAAACACAGAAAAATGTTTTTCCATGTTTAGAGTTTTATCTTTGGTTAACTTGTATTTGTTAAAAATTAAATTTAATGGTAGTCAAAGGAAGCCGACGTTGGTTTGACTGATTCCATCCACAGTAAGAAGTTATTTAGTAAATGAGCTCTATAACTCATATAATGGACGACTACACATTGAGTCTGTCCACTATTGTCTGTCAGACTCTCTGAGTTTATTAACGGCGTCTGGAGGACATTTCTGAACATATTAGCTATAAAGTTAATTCATGTTTGTTCAGATGTTTTATTCCAGGTTCAGACACATCTCTGGCTCTTCAGTTGTTCCTGTCTGACACATTCAGATGTTTAGTTCTTATGTCAGAAATCAGAAGAGGAAGTTTAAGAAGAAACAAACTGTAAGTGGACTAAAGCAGAGAAGAAGAACTCAGAGCAGTCAGATGGTCTGTGGGGATCAGTAGAAGATCAGCTTGATGTCTGCAGTTTAGTGTCAACACAACTTTCACATCAGATTCATCTGAACACACAACTAAAATATGTCTGACCCCAGAGTCTCCAGTCTGCAGTCTGGACTCTCCAGAAATCCACACAGATGTTTCACTCCTGAATCCTGCAGGTCGTTCCTGCTCAGGTCCAGATGTTTCAGATGGGAGGGGTTGGACTTCAGAGCTGAGACCAGAGAAGAACAGCTGATCTTTGACAACCTGCATTTCTCCAATCTGAATAAAGAATAAAAGGTGTGAGTTGAACCACCAGGATGCAGGTTAAAACAGTCCAACAGAACCAGTGAAAAAGATCTTCATCAATATTCATGACATCATGCTGCTGCTCCAATAAAGATGTAGTGACTTCAGCTCTTCAACTCTGCAGCTCCACCAGTGGATCCATCCATACAAACTCATGTTGTGCAGCCAAATGATTCAAGTTTCCACACAAACAAACATGTCAGGAGGAATTCTGGTACAAATGTCAACTCATTCATTTGTATGAAGAGAAAATGAAGCATTTGTTTGAATGTCAGAGACACAAAAACATGATGATTTGATGTCTAATATTTCAGGTAGTAAAACTAGTTTCCGGTGTTCAACAAGCAGATAAACTTGTTATTGTAACATGTTTTGTTTGAATATCTCAGTCAGTACAAACGTTAGAATCTTAGTGTTTGCATAGAAGCAGGGCTGAACTCGTTACCATGGAGATTTCTGGTGTGCAACTAACCTGGTCTGGACCAGAATAACAAGCAGGACTTCTTCATCCTGCTGCTCCGTCTGATCAGTCAGCTGTCACTCTGATCAATCATTCATTTCATCAATATTTATTCACCATTTCTGTGTGTTTGTTTCCTCATTTTCATCATCATTTTAGAGATAAATTACAATTCAGCATCATCATCTTACAGGTTCCACATAGATGAGAATTAGAAAGGTGATGGCAGCATTATTTCAATTTTCTTACTTCAACACGTGTATTTAGTTTTACACAATGTAAACCATAAAAAGACATTATTTGTTGTACCTTATGTCTTGCTGTCACCTGGATGAAATTATCTTAACAGACATATTAAGGAATAATATTAAAAACCTAGAAAGAGATGTTTTCCATGGTGAGAGTTTTATCTTTGGTAAACTTGTATTTGTTGAAATGAAATTTAACGGTAGTCAAAGGAAGCCAACGTTGGTTTGACTGATTTCAGCCACAGTAAGAAGTTATTCAGTAAATGAGCTCTACAGCTCATATGTTGGACGACTACACATTCAGTCTGTCCACTATTGTCTGTCAGACTCTCTGAGTTTATTAACAGCGTCTGGCGGACATTTCTGAACGTATCAGCTGTTTAAGCTCCTCGTACGTTTCCATTAGAAGCTGTTGTTCACTTGGTGAAACATCAGCGACACTCGTCCTCCATTTGTGAACCAGGACCGACCTCACGGTCTGCTTAAGACAGACGTCAACGTGCACGTACCAGGATTAGTTCAACCTGGCTTCACATAGCTGCACCTCCTCATCCTGGATCGTCTTCCTGCAGCGGAATCATCCAGGATGAACTCAGGAGGAGATGTCAAGCCTTTCTCACACATCCTGGACTTTTTATTTCTACTTTCATGCAACAAACCTCCCAACTGTCCCAGAGAAACTACACCAAGATGATCAACCATGAAACTAATCCAACCGTGGAAAACATTTGAAAAAGCTGCAGAGAAAAGCAGCTGGAGTTGAAATCTGGAATACAATATGTAATCCTGGATCAATCTAGGAACTTTATATTCAGTTGGTTTCTTAAAAGACCTGAAGATCAAGATATAATTGGCATTTCTACTAGGGCATTGTGGCTTGGTGGTTAGCAGTGTTGCCACACAGCAAGAAGGTCCCCGGTTCGACTCCCAGGGTCTTTCTGTGTGGAGTTTGCATGTTCTCCCTCTACATGTGTGGGTTCCCTCCAGGTGCTCCGGCTTTCTCACCCCTTTTTGATTAGTGTTGATGTTAAAATATTGTTCAAAGCAGCAGTTTAGAGATCAGAAGCTGATCTAGCAACAATTATTAACACCAGAATGGATCTGTGGAGAACTCCTGGACTTTATATCATGTGTCCAGTTTTATATAATTTATGCAGGATTCCTGAGGTTTTTATCATAATGTTCCTTGTATGTTATAAAGAGTTAAAATGATGTTTTCTGAGAGCAGAAGATAATAAAATATTTTACTTTTAGTAATGTGTCATTTATAATTTGACTTAACTTGAAAAACCTAATAATTCTGTTACAAATGAGTTTATAAGTTAATATCTTACTTTTAGTTAAAGATAAGAATGATTGAATTGTGTATATTTATCAGACTAATTCAACAAATTCTGAAGTCTGTGTGAAACTAAATATCAGGCGGTTCTGTATCGCTTGCACTTGAAAAGTCTTTACTTGAACAACTAATGAGCTGCTTGATTAAAGGACATTTCTGAATTAAACCCACACGGGAGGATCTAAGACACTTCCTGTCAGGATGATGACTTTGACGCTCCACCTGTAGCCGTCAGTCCAACCTATCCAGGTCTGAGGCCTCGTTTACACGCAGCAACAACACTGGTGTTTTCATGAGTTTTGTTCGTCCGTTTACACGAAAACGAAGCTCAAAGTCTCCAAAAACCATCATTCCTGAAAACTCTGGCCAAAATGGAGATTTGCTTGTAAACGGAGGGAAACGGACATTTAGGCTTCAGAACGTCACATTATGAGACAGAAACGTCCCCAACGTCATGTGTGCCACCTGTGTTTACGATTTGTTTGGCCGCTGTGATCATGATGGAAGCTGTTAAGTGATACCAGGCTGACTTCACTACTGTCTTAATGTGGCTGTTCAGGTCTGAGTCAGAACCATTCCCTGATTTCTGGGTTGGCTATTTGTTTTTTAGCTTCACTACTTGAAGCTGAATGCCAACATTTAATCTTATTTACTTGGTTCCAAACGCGATTATTTCTGTTTTTATCTTCAATTAACTTAATTAAATCGTGGCACATCCTCTTTTTAATGCAATCGATGCATTTGAATTCAATTCAATTTTATTTATATAGCGTCTAATACAACAGTTGTCTCTAGACGCTTTCCAGAGAACCAGAACATGAACATAAACCCCCGAGCAATTATTACATAAACAATGGCCAGAACGCAGCTCTTGATACATTTTTTAATTTGATTTTAGCCTCTAGGTGAGATGCTTATATAGATCGGGGTGTCATCTGCATAGTCATGGTAGCACGTTTTGTTCTTTTTCATAATTTGAGCAAGTGAGAGCATGTAAATTAAACAAAAGAGACCCCAGAATTGAACCTTGAGAAACTCCACATGTTATTTGTGTTAGCTCTGATTTGTAGTTACCTAAAGATATACCAAAATATTCTTTGTCTTTTAGATAGGACTGAAACCAGGTTATTGCTGTACTAGAAAGTGCCAACCAGTTCATCAACCTGTCTATCAAGATGTTCTTGTTGATTGTGTTGAAAGCAGCACTGAGATCCAGGAGGACTAAGACTGAAATGTTGCCAGTATTGGAGTGGATATCATTAAGGACCTTTACTACAGTTGTCTCAGTGCTGTGATGTGGCCGGAAACCTGACTGGAACACATCAAAACCGTCATTTAGTGTCAGAAAGTTGTAAGTTTTTGAAAAATTGGTTAAATTCAGAATATGAACATTCATACAAGAAAGGCCATTCCACAGCTACGACACCTGCTCAGATGACGGATGATTGGTTGTATGAAATGGATGACAAAAAAGTAGTTGGTACTGTACTGTTGGATATGAGCAGCATTTGATGTTCTTGACCATAATGTGTTATTGAATAAGTTACCCTGCTATGGTTTTGATTCAGCTACTATTGCATGTGGTAAGAGTTATTTGTCTGATAGGAAAAGCACTGTTTACTTTAATGGCAGTGATTCCAAGCTGAGAGCGTGAGCTGTGGGGTTCCCCAAGGGAGTTCTTTGGATCTGTTTTTATTTTCAATATTCATCAATGATTTACTATTTATTCTAAATTATGCCACCATTGCAAATATATGCTGACGATTCGACAGTTTATACATCAGCAAATGTGCCTACTGATGTAACTGGGATTTAAAGAGTGGAATTAAAATTAACATACAAATGAATGATAAGAAACAAATGAGTTCTGAATGAGGTGAAGAGAAAGTGTACTGTTTTAGGTTTAAAACATTTATTTTTGCTATGCTTAACTACGGGTGATGTAGTGATAGAGCAAGTAACAGAAGTGAAGGTATTAGGGGATGTTGTAGAGAGTCAAATGTCCTGGAATAGACAAGTTGACCAAATAGTGCTGAGAATGGGTTGAGGCATAGCTGTGATTAAACACTGCAGGAAGTTTCTGCCTAATGATTTGATTAAACAGGTGATACACACATCGTCTTGTCAAATGTAGATTATTGCTCCGTGATTTGGTCCAGTACAACCAAACGTAACCTGGCCAGGCTGCAGGTAAATCAGAACAAAGCAGATGGCTGAGCCATTCAGCGCCTTTATCAGACCAGTGGAAGTAATTAATCCCCATCCACCCTGGTTAGGTGGAGAATGTAGGAGGCAATATTCATTGAGGACTTTAATCAATGAAGTAGTTATGAATAAAATACAGACAATGAATCACAGAGTGATGGTGGTGTGGAGTGAATTACCAGACCTTTGGACTTTAGATAATATGATAAGCTTTAAGAAGAAGCTCAAGTTATTTTTGTTTACTCAGGAGAATAAAATGGACTGTTATGAATTGAGCTAATAATCTGTTTATTGTGTTGACACTGTTTGGTTTCCCTCTATTTATTTTTTGTTTTTGGTTTTGCTGAAGGAGGTGTTAAAATGTGAACAGCACATGATTATTTGTTCTATCTCACACGTTCCAGAAAGCTGTTTGTTCTGTTGAAAAATGGAAAATATGTTTTATTCTTTTTTAAATTGAGCTATTCATTTGATTTTTCTTAATATGTTGTTTGAGAGTGTGATGGGAAAATGTAAATCCTGACAAAAGAGGAAATGTAGAGTAACAATGCCATTGTGCTGATTATAATGTTGTTTTTTTTACTTTTAGGAGGTGTCCTAGTGTCTGTTGTCTCTGAGTTGTGAGCAGTTTGTTTATGTATTTTAATTAATGATAATGTTGTAATTAAGCTGATGATTCTGATGAGACCCCAGAGAAACTGCTGTGAAAGGTCAACAGCTAACGGGGATCTAATAAAACAACCAAACAAACAGTTGTAACGGTCACCAGTTGAACACTTGGTGGATTCTGACCTGAGAGACTCCAGGTGACAGTGTGGACTCCCCAGTCCAGGACACAGCTTCTTCAGTCCAAAATCATGCAGGTTGTTGCTACTCAGGTCCAGTTCTGTCAGACTGGAGGACTGAGAGCTGAGAACTAAGGACAGATCTGCACAGATGTTCTCTGAGAGGTTACAGCCCCTCAACCTGCAGAGGAGATTAAAGAGAGATCATGAGCTTATTTAAAAGTTGATTATGTAATTTAACAAAGAAATAAATTATATATAAATGAATACTGATTATTTCAACTAATAATCATTAAGTATTGATCATGTATTGATAGTGATCGCTGCATTTCTCTGGTTCCTGAGATGAATCATTGAGGAGAACTGGTCCTCTCCCTGGCCCTGCCCCTTCCCAACCTTTCCCCGACCCTGCACCCCAACCTGGGACTTGCTGATTGGGCCGGAGCTTCGGGAGCTGCTACTGGCCTGCGGTCCCCACCCCTGGTCATCCCGTTGCTGCTTCCACCTGCCTGCTGTGCTGTTGCCGTCCCCGACCCCCAGTCTCCAGTGAATTTAACTGGTTTCCTCCAAGAACATGTGATTGTAATTAAAACAGGTATGTCCGTGTTCGTCCTTACACAACTTTCTTGGAGGCTTTGACCACCGGCAGCAGCCTCCGTAGAACCTCCTCTGAAGCTCGGAACTTCTTCAGGTCAAACACCTCCAGATCTTCTTCTGATGACAGTAAGATGAAGACCAGAGCCGACCACTGAGCACGAGACAGTTCACCTGTGGAGAGACGTCCTGACCCCAGGGACTGTTGGACCTCCTCCACCAAAGAACCAGCGTTCAGTTCATTCAGACAGTGGAACAAGTTGATGCTTCTCTCTGCAGACAGATCCTCACTTATCTTCTTTTTGATGTATTCAACTGTTTCCTGATTGTTCTGTGATCTTCTTTGTTTTGGTTCCAACAGACCTCGTAGGAGGTTCTGATTGGTCTCCAGTGAAAGACCCAGGAGGAAGCGCAGGAACAAGTCCAGGTGTCCGTTGGGACTCTGTAAGGCCTTGTCCACAGCTGTCTGATAGAGCTCAGTCTCTGTGTTTCTCTGTTGCCCCAGCAGGTTGATTTCAGACTTGATGAAGGTCTGATGTCCGTTTGGACTCTGTAAGATCCAGTCCACAGTTGTCGGATAGAAACCTGTTGAAGAAGCGCGAGTTGTTTGTTGATCTTCCAGCAGGTTGACTCCAGACTTGATGAAGGTCCGATGGACATGAAGAGCAGCCAGAAACTCCTGGACACTCAGATGGATGAAGCAGAAGACCTGGTCCTGGTACAGCCTGCTTTCCTCTCTAAAGATCTGGGTGAACACTCCTGAGTACACTGAAGCCTCTCTGACATCGATGCCACACTCTCTCAGGTCTGGTTCATAGAAGATCAGGTTTCCTTTCTGCAGCTGCTCAAAAGCAAGTTTTCCCAGAGACTCCACCATCTTCCTGCTCTCTGGACTCCAGTGTGGATCCGTCTCAGCTCCTCCGTCATACTTGGCCCTCTTCAGTTTGGCCTGGACCACCAGGAAGTGGATGTACATCTCAGTCAGGGTCTTGGGCAGCTCCCCTCCCTCTCTGGTTTCCAGGACGTTCTCCAGGACGTTCTCCAGGACCGTAGCAGTGATCCAGCAGAAGACTGGGATGTGGCACATGATGTGGAGGCTCCGTGATGTCTTGATGTGGGAGATGATCCTGCTGGTCTGCTTCTTATCTCTGAACCTCTTCCTGAAGTATTCCTCCTTCTGTGGGTCAGTGAACCCTCTGACCTCTGTCACCATGGAAACACAGTAAGGAGGGATCTGATTGGCTGCTGCGGGTCGTGTGGTGATCCAGAGACGAGCAGAAGGAAGCAGGTTCCCCCTGATGAGGTTTGTCAGCAGCACATCCACTGAGGTTGACTCTGTAACATCAGTCAGGTCCTCATTGTTGTGGAAGTCCAGAGGAAGTCGACTCTCATCCAGACCGTCAAAGATGAACACGACCTGGAACTCTTCAAAGCTGCAGATTTCTCTGGTTTCAGAGAAGAAGTGATGAACTAGTTCCACCAAGTTGAACGTTCTCTCTTTCAGCACATTCAACTCTCTGAAGGTGAATGGAAGCAGGAACTGGATGTCCTGGTTGGTTCTGCCTTCAGCCCAGTCCAGAGTGAACTTCTGTGTTAGGACTGTTTTCCCGATGCCGGCCACTCCCTTCGTCATCACTGTTCTGATTGGTCCTCTTTTTCCAGGTGGGGGTTTAAAGATGTCTTCCTGTCTGATGGCTGTTTCTGCTCTGTGTGGTTTCCTGGAAGCTGCTTCAATCTGTCTGACTTCATGTTCTTCATTGACGTCTCCGGTCCCTCCCTCTGTGATGTAGAGCTCTGTGTAGATCTGCTTCAGAAGGGTTGGGTTTCCTGCTTTACCAATCCCCTCAAATACACACTGGGACTTCTTCTTCAGCTTAGATCTCAGCCGCTTTTTACAAACTGCAGCAAAAGTACCTTAATAAAAGTGGAAAAAAGAAAGCAATTAGTGTTTCATGAAGTTCAACTTAATTCTCCTAAAGAATCGGGATGTGAACCAACACTGATCAACTCTAACATTATGATGAGCTGTACAATACTGAGTAGAATCACTTTTACCACCAAAACACCTCTGAACATTCAGGACGTGAAAGTGACAAGAACATCAGAATCAGAATCAAAATCAGGTTTATTAAAGTCAGCTTAGAAAACAGTTTTTGACTTCGGATACACCGGCGGCGGCACGATGGGATTATGCACCTGTTTTTCCAAGGGTAACACTGGGATGGGGGGGGGGGGGGGGTATAATACACAGTTTCATGGTGCAAAAAACACCTCGGCACACAAAACAACAGACATCATCACAAGACTTGTATGTGGGTGTGTGGGGGGGTTGGTGGGGGGGGGTACCGGCACAGCACATCCAAGTGATCGCCGCGGCTTTGTGCCGCTCGAAACCCGGAGACTGTTAAGAAAAAATCCAGAAGATGATCTGATCAAATTATGGTAGAACCATCAAGACAATCTGGAGTTCAGCAGGATTCCTGGAAGAGGAAAACCAGGACTACAATCTTCCAGTTATCTTGTGGTCTTGGTGGGATAAACATATTAATGCTGTCCTGTACAGGGAGGGTGCTACTCTAGGGGGGGAGGGGGAGGGGGGTACCATGTGGGGGCGAATGTTGTGGCTGATCTGTGAATGTTGTTCGTCTCCTGAGGCATTCTGGGTCATTTATCCAGAAGCTTAAATTAATGAGAAATCCTCTTACTGTTCTGCAGACGCTGAGCCAGCTCCTCCTGCTTCATTCTCCTCAGGAAGTTCACTGTGATCTTCACAAACGCATCTCTGCTGCTCCTCCTCTGCTCTTCATCCTCACCCTCCAACAGATGCTCTAGGGATTCTGGGTAATCTGGACTCAGACCCTTCTGGATCTTCTTCAGCTCGTTCTTCACAAACCGGACAATGTTGTCCTCCAGCAGCTGGAACAGAAGACCACATGAAGGACACAAATGATGGACAGACTGACAGTCCACTGGTCTCCAGAGACCAGCACGGAGACAAACATCAGGTCCATGTTGGACAGACTGACAGTCCACTGGTCTCCAGAGACCAGCATGGAGACAAACATCAGACCCATGTTGGACAGACTGACAGTCCACTGGTCTCCAGAGACCAGCACGGAGACAAACATCAGGTCCATGTTGGACAGACTGACAGTCCACTGGTCTCCAGAGACCAGCATGGAGACAAACATCAGACCCATGTTGGACAGACTGACAGTCCACTGGTCTCCAGAGACCAGTATGGAGACAAACATCAACAGAACAGAAGGAGAAGCAGTTGTTGTTCATGTGCAGACCTGAAAGATGGAGTCCAGCTGTGTCTGATGCTGCTGGACAGACGGACCACTGGGGGACTCTGAGCTCTGCTGGTCCACTCTGTGGAGGAACCAGGAAGAATTAGCTCACATCATGTCTGTCCTCACAGAGACAAACAGCAGCTGAAGGTCCATGAAGTCCTGTTGGGATGAGGACAGTCCATCAGAGGACTGGTGGTGCTAAAGGTTTACTAGTCCTGCTGATCCACCGAGAACATGTGACCTCAGTGAAAAGTTACAACAAGATCAGGAACATGGACAACTGATGGAGACATGAAGCAGCTGAGGAACTCTGGACCATCATCAGGATCAGTAAGAGGAACTCTGGACCATCATCAGGATCAGTAAGAGGAACTCTGGACCATCATCAGAATCAGTAAGAGGAACTCTGGATCATCATCAGGATCAGTAAGAGGAACTCTGGACCATCATCAGAATCAGTAAGAGGAACTCTGGATCATCATCAGGATCAGTAAGAGGAACTCTGGACCATCATCAGGATCAGTCCTCTGGAAGGTGAGACCTACAGATGTGTCAACCAGAGGAAAAAGCTCCTGACAGGAGATGAAGATCTATGAGGAGGAAGCTCAGATCACCATCAGGTGATGGAGGACCACAGGGGTCCAGGACTACACGATCTACTCAGGAAGAAACATGGGGACATTTCCTAACATGAGGACTGATTTAAATACATTTAATGTGTTTAAATACATCTCACCTCTCTGAAGAAGAATGTTGGTCTCCTTTAAAGTTAATAACATATTCCTTTGACTGGTCGCTCTTCAAGGACAAACAGCTGGGTTCATGTTCAAGAGAGTCTCTTTTCTGATGGACCCTGACAGAAGATAAAAGTTCAAAATGTAAATATTCTATTTATATGGAAAAGAAGTTATACAGATAAAAATATTTAAAACGTATTAAACATAAATCATTGGCAGCGTTTGGATACACTCACCTCTTTACAGTAGAACCTTGGTCTCCTTTGAAGTTAATAACATATTCCTTTGACTGGTCGCTCTTCAAGGACACACAGCTGGGACCAGGTCCAGGTCCAGGTCCAGGTCTAGGTCTAGGTCTAGGTCTAGGTGTAGGTGTAGGTGTAGGTCTAGGTCTAGGTCTAGGTCCAGGTCCAGGTCCAGGTCCAGGTCCAGGTCCAGGTTGATTCCTGTAATAATGATGTTTGGTGATGTGAGTCTTGAGCTCTGACATGCAGAAGAGTCAGGGACAGTTAGAGATGCTCATCTCACCTCTGAGCTTTGCTCCGACTCTCATGTTCCCCACACAGAGAGGTTTTAGAGGGAGGGACTCCGTCCTCTCCGTCCTCACACTGGTCCATTCTGCTGAATTCACGTCCACATCAGCTCACACACACACCTTCATCTGCAGAGGAAACACACATCACTGGTGCTGCACACAGACCATCTGATCCTGCTCTGGTTTGCTCCTCTCTTTAGTGTTAATGTCACTTGAATGCAGTCAGAAACCAGTGGGAGGTGGAGGAAGTCACTGATACAGCCTTATCTGCTGATCCGAGCTGCTCTGGAGCAGGTTTTTTCTCAGTTGCTCCCTTTTCCAAATATCCACAACATTGTAGAACCTTTTCAGTTTGGTTTTGGAGCCCTTCACAGGACCAAAACAGCCTAACTTACGGTGACCACTGATCTGCTGCACACTTTAGATCCAGGGGAAAATGCAACCCTGATCTTATTAGATCTTAGTGCTGCATACGACAATGTGGATCATAACTGTGGCAGGGTGCAGGATTGGGGCGTGGTCTGCAGGGGAGAGAGGGAGTGCGGGGGAGTGGCGCACAGGTGACGCGGCTGGAACAGCTGACGGTACACAGGTGTGTCTAATCACTCTCTGTGTATTTCAGTAGTGTGCTGGCTCTGGAGACGGAAAAAGGACGGAAGCAGAGCGGAGCGGACGAGCAGCTATGCTGACGATGCTGACGAAAAGCCTCTGGAGAAAACGTGGTGCTTGTGCACAAAATAAATAAGTTCTCCAAAGATCCCGGTGTCTGCTGTCTGTTTTTTTTTTGTGCCCCACGTTGGGCGCCACTGTAGCACTGCTCGTTGCTACTGGGGTCACACAGACAGCAGACACCGGGATCTTTGGAGAACTTATTTATTTTGTGCACAAGCACCACATTTTCTCCTGAAATACACAGAGAGTGATTAGACACACCTGTGTACCGTCAGCTGTTCCAGCCGCGTCACCTGTGCGCCACTCCCCTGCACTCCCTCTCTCCCCTGCAGACCACGCCCCAATCCTGCACCCTGCCACAATAACATTCTTCTCACTCGCCTGGTTCAATTCTTAAGCATAGGACATTATCTGTGTCCATTGACAGGTTCTCCTCATCTATTGGCTCTGCCTCCTATGGGGCCCCTCAGGGATCCATACTAGGCCCATTGCTCTTCTACCTCTACACGCTTCCCCTTGGCGACATCATCAGAAACTACAATATCTCTTTTCATTTCTATGCAGATGACTCTTAACTGTACCTCCCACCGAAATCCACCAACTCTGTACATATATCAAAGTCTGGATGTCAAACAACTTTCTCCAGTTTAATAGTGGTAAAACAGAAGTCATCCTCTTTGGTCCTCCTAAATCAACAAACACTGTTGCAAGTAAACTAGCTCACCTCACCCCGCATGTTAAATCCCACGCCAGAACCCTGGGGTTCTACTGGATTCAGGGCTCAGTCTTGACAAACAGATAAGCTCCGTTGTTAAAAATAGTTTTTATCAACTACGTAACATCTCCCACCTTAAATCATTTTGAACCTATAATGACTTGGAAAAAGTAATCCGCGCAATCATTACGTCTCGCTTTGATTACTGCAATTGCCTCTCCCAGTCTTTATTAACACTCCTGCTGTTGGTCCAAAATGCTGCAGCAAGACTGCTGACTGGTACGAGGAACCGGGGACATGTCCCGCTGTCTTGGCTTCCGCATTGGCTCCACATATATTTTAGAATTAAGTTAAAAGTTTTACTCATGGATTTTAAGGCTCTAAATGGACAGGCCCCTGCTTATATCACTGACCTTCTTCAGTTCCAGTCAGCCACCGGTCCCTGAGCTCCTCTAGTCAGAGAAAACCACCTGTGTGGTCACGGCTGGAGCTGAAAGGTGATAGGGCCGTTGCTGTGGAACCAGTTACCCTCAGACATCCAATGTGCCCCTACTATCTCCACCTTTAAGATTAAAAACTCACCTCTACTAGGTTTCCCAGTCCCCTAATCCTGTAATTTCTTGCATCTGTGTTTTTAGGTCAAATGTGTGATTTATTTGTTGTCACTGAATGTTCTTTCTTTTTTATTATTATTATTATTATTATTATGGGCATGCCAAGTAGTGGCATGACCATATTGCAATCGTCCAGAATGGCCCAAAGGGCAATGTTGCTAGCATTTTGCTAACAAGCTAAAGTCGCAAAAGTCCCACTGCGCACCATGGGGTGTACAGCATGACCCCGCTCGGATGTGGAAAAAAAAAATCCCCAAAAACTAAAACACGGCCGGAAAAACGAGGAAAAACATGAAAATGAAGGCGATATATTAGTATCTAGAAAAGGTTTCCCTTTTCTTATTCCGCACTTTTTTTCGTCCGTTAATGCGGCCCGAACCGGAACGTGCACCCATGCATGGCATACATCGTTGGATGCGTCTCCATCATGCCTCGATGGGCATTACTTTTCTCCGTAATAGGGGTTACCGTGGCAACACTAGTTGCCAAAAAGCAAAGAAAAAGGCGAAAATTCAGACGCTTATTGCTCGGCCGAACTTTATCGTAGAGACATCGTTCAAACTTTCAAACACTCGGCCCGATTGGTACTAACAGAACGTACAACCTTATTATGCCAAGTATTACAGTTTTTGTGATATTGACCTTTCATTTTTTTTTTTTTTCCGTTTGACTTTGGACGCTTGTTGCTAGGCAACAGGTTATCGTAGAGACATCGTACAAATGTTTCCCGACTCGGCACGCTGTGGACTTCAACATACTCAAATTTCATGAAGCTGGGATTTAAGGAAATTTTATGTCAAAATCCAGGCCACATGGCCCCATTCATTCGGATGGAGTTTTTTACCATGGTGAAAAAAAAAACCTATCCGTTAACATAGCCTGAACCGGAACATGCACCCATGCATGGCATACATCGTTGGATGCGTCTCCATCGTTCCTCGATGGACATTACTTTTCTCAGTAAAAAATGTTACCGTGGCAACGATAGACGCCAAAAAGCAAAAAAAAAGGCGAAAATTCGGACGCTTATTGCTCGGCCGAACTTTATCGTAGAGACATTGTTGAAACTTTCAAACACTCGGCCCGATTGGCACTAACGGACCCTACAACCTCATTATGCTAATTACTACAGTTTTCGCGATATTGACCTTTCATTTTTTTTTTAAATTTCTGTTTGAATTTGGACGCTTGTTGCTAGGCAACAGGTTATCGTAGAGACATCGTACAAATGTCCCCTGACTCGGCACGCTGTGGACTTCAACATACTCAAATTTCATGAAGCTGGGATTTAAGGAAATTTTATGTCAAAATCCAGGCCAAATGGCCCATTCATTCGGATGGGGTTTTGTACCATGGTGAAAAAAAAAACCTATCCGTTAACGTAGCCTGAACCGGAACATGCACCCATGCACGGCATACATCGTTAGATGCGTCTCCATCTTGCCTCGATGGGCATTACTATTCTCAGTCAAAAGCGTTACCGTGGCAACGCTAGATGCCAAAAAGCGCGCCCCATTAATAACTATTGGGAGCACAGGAATGAATGAAATACAAGCGTAAAAACACCTCAAACTGACATAGAACCACCCTAAACACAACCACTACAGCCCCAAACCAAAGCGGCGAGAGGGGACGAATGGGCGGTAGGGCATGCCCATATCAAAATTTCCCGAAATGTTCTAGTTATTATTATTATCATGTACAGCACTTTTGTCAATAATATCTCTGTTTTAAATGTGCTTTATAAATACATTTTACTCACTTACTATCTCTCAGTTCCTTTTCTCATTTTCTGTTTCTAAGATTAAAAACATTAAATTGTGTGAACAACAGAGTTTTACTTTTTTTACTGCACAAACAGGAGGTTGAATATCTTGAACAAGCAGAAAGAGACTGGGCCTCTACGTGAGTCTGGTTCCTGTAAATGTGAAGAAGCTCAGAGGTGAAACTGTCCTGCAGAGACACGTGTCCTCCTCCTTCACAGCCTCATCAGACAACACATAGGCCCTGTCCCAATAGTCCCACTTCCCCTACTTTTCTTCACTACCCCTAAATGTTGCACGTTCCCGTGAGGGTAGTGGTGTCCCAATTCCTCTTTCCACCTAGTGGGAGTGACGAAAAGTAGTGTAGTGGCTGAATCTGTCCCTACGGATCGAGGGTTTTCTGATCCTCACTAGTTTGATCTAGGGACAGAAAAAATTCCCAGAATGCTTTTCGTCGTCATTTGCGGACTGAATAAAAAAAAAAAAACATGGCTGACATTTCTTACTTTTTAGTGAATAAAATTTATATTTTGAGTTAGTTTCTGCATAAAAATGCTTTTTGATTACATTTCTAGCGAGAAATATATATTTTACTTTCATAATATTCACTCAGTGAATGTACATAATCACTCGCTTGCTCGTTGTTGTGAAGTCTTTTCAAACCTCGCCAGAATAAAGGCTGATTTATTGTTCTGCGTTACACCAACGCAGAGCCTACGGCGTAGGTTACGTACCCTACGTCGTAGGCTCTGCGTTGGTGTAACGCGGAACCATAAATCAGCTCCCGAGCCGGCAGGCAAAAATCTCGAAATTTTCGGAGCAAATTTCTTAACAGGCGTAGCTACAACTGTTAGATTTCATCTATTAAACCAACATTTATTTTCCTAAATTATTTATTTCAGCCAGCGGTAATTCTCCACAGAGCTGCAGGTTTCTCCCCGAGACAACGGCGCAGGTTGACCTGGCGATCACGTCTGTACGTGAGCAGCAGCTGTTACCATGGTAACAGCTGCTGCTGCTGCTGCTGCGCCCCGGACCGGCTGCTCTTCTCCCAAAACATCGGATCAAATTTCTTAACAGGCGTTATTTGGATAAACTGAGCCCAGGTTGGGGATCTTAACGGTTACTTTTACGCCTGAAAAAAATATTAAAACTTAATAAAGTGGCATATTAACAGCGCTACAGCTGAAATTAAAACAGCTTTCGGCTCTCAGCTTCCTGATTTAGTGGTGGTGCTGAAAGTAGGAGTAGTGGGAGTATTGGGACAGACCTGGGAAGATTTCAAGTGCCCTAAAATCTGTCCCTTCTTTTTTAGATGTAGTGAAAGAAAGTAGGGGGAGTATTGGGATTGAGCCTTACACAAGCAGCAAACAACTTCCTCCAGGAACCACGCTTTATGTTGAAAGGCTCCACAGGAAACAGCAGTCTGACTTTAATGCTGGAGACGACAGCTTCATTCCAGAAAAATAAAAACACCAAAGTTTGATCGAGGAAGAAAACTAACCATCGGCTGATCATCACAGTGTTTCTGATCAAAATGTTTTCATTAACAATCATGTAGATTTGTCTTCAAACACAAAAATGATCAAAGTTTGCAGGTAAATCAGATGTGAGAATAACCTCATACCTTCACTTGTTTGAGTCAAAAGACAAAGTTCAGGAGTGAAATCAACCTTTAAGTATTGATCCGGTTATCAGCAGTTGTTCTCCGTCCTCGGATCACCTCACAGGGCCCGTTTAACGCCTGATCTTCCACATGTGTTACGGCAGATGTAATTTCACTCTGACCGAGAGTCCGGGCGCGTCCACAGCAGCTAATTGTGAACGTTTCCTGCAGGGGCCGATCTAGGATGTCAGGAAATCCGGGGCTTAGCCCCTGGGGGGGGGGGTAGTTTTCCCGGTTTGACGCCGTTTTCCCACTCCTTTTGACGTACAGTAGCCTACAGCTCGGTTTGCAATAGATTTCTACCACTACCAAAAGTTTTCTACCACTTTTAAATACACCTGGCATGTCCAAATTTTGGGAGATTTCCCTCCACTTTTGTCCCTTTTTATTGAGGTCACAATAGGCCTGCAGTCTTATATCCCACTGCTCCTCACAGACTCACAGCCCAAATGACTTTTTCTTCAATCTTGATCGTTTCTGATCTACAACCTGCAAGTTTTTTTTCTCCCTCCACCACCTTCTCTCCTATTGGACACCGCCGAGATGTCGTCACAGCGCGGTGAAATTAAAAAAGGTTCAAATGTTCAATTTGGTTGCAGGCAAATGTTTTAAGATATTTAGATCATTTTAGATATTTTGCAGCGCAGTATCAGGTCAGTAGAGATCATTTTAGATGCTTCCCGTGCCCTGAATGCATTAAGTGACGGGAGCATTATTTGATAGGATGTTACTGGACTATCAAATAATGCTACCCCTGAAATATTGATTTAAAATTGATAATATGGGATGTTGAGTATTTGATCCTTCAAAATACACGACCCATGACATGAATTGCATTACTTTTTGTGAACATTATACGATAAAGAGGAAAAATAAAACAATTCTATCACTTTATTTGATATTCATTCAGTCATTCTCGTTTATTTAACCAGGCAGAAGAAGAAAAGAGTGTCTTATGCTGATAAATCTGATCTTACCCTGGCAAAAGAACTAAATCAGTTCTATCTGAGATTTGACTCAAAGGATTTTTCTGATGAACTGTCTGTATATTGTGTCTCAGTCCCTCTCTCTCTGTTTTCCTCTTCGAGGTGGAGCCAGCTGATTGCTAGATCTGGAGCACCTGGGCTGGGTGCTCCTCAGGAAGAGAAAAGGCTGGGGCTTCAGTCTCTCTCTCTGTCTCTTCATCCTGGCAGCACTCCTTTTTGTTTTGTTGAGATTTTTGCACACACAACACCATATGCATACTACTGATTTTACTGACTTTACACATCCCATTCCTTATCTTATTTGTGATTATTGATTTACCTTAATAAATATCTTAATTTACTAGTACGTGGCGTCCTTTCCCCTTCTGTCATGGCCTTTGAGCCAGGGTTATGACACTTGTCACTGAACAAAGTCCCCTCATTATGGAAAGAGTCCATTATTATCCCAGTGGCGACGGTATCGTCACCAAAGACACTGAATGATTATCGTCCTGTGGCCCTCACCTCAGTGGTGATGAGTTTTGAGCGCATGGTGAAAAAAAAGCTTGCTCTCTGTGACAGACAATTATTGATCCACTCCAATTTGCCTAACAACCCAGGAAAGGGGTGGAGGATGCTGTGGCAACACTGTTGAATTTTGTTGTCAGGCACCTGGAGGGTAGAAAAACACATGCACGCCTATGCTTTGCTGATTTTTCATCAGCTTTTAACTGCATGCAGCCTCATATTCTTGCTCAGAGGCTGTCAAAAATACCCAGCATTGATTCGGGAACCATACTGTATGTTGGTTAGTTGACTTTCTGACAATGAGGCCGCAGAGAACTCGTGTCAATGAAACCCTGTCTGATTCCCTGCTGTGTTCCACAGGCTCGCCCCAGGGGTGTGTCCTGGCACCTCTACTGTTCATGCTCTACACCAATGATTGTAAGAGCATGTTCGAGTCAAGGGTTATAATAAAATTTGCTGATGACTCTGATTGTCAGCCTCTTGCAGGACCAGGAGGTGGGCCATGGACCTGTCCTTGATTATTTTGTTAGATGGTGTGATAACTCTTACCTGCAACTAAATGTGTCAAAAACAAAGGACATGATTCTTGATTTTCGGAAGAATCCGCCCGTCACAACTCAAACCTTTCTTAAAGGCACAGCAGTGGAAGTCGTCAGCCAGTACAAGTATTTAGGCACCATCGTGGACAACAAACTGTCTTTTGGAATCAACTCAGACGCTTCTGTTGGAAGACAAATCAGAGATTGTTTTATCTGAGAAAACTGAGGTGTTTTAACGTTGATAAGAAGCTTCTTAAAATGTTTTATTCATCTTTTATTGAGTCTATTTTAACTTTTGCTTTGATCTGCTGGTTTGGTAACCTCAGCGTTTTAAATAAAAACAAGCTGAGGAATGTGGTCAAACTCTGCCAGAAAACAATTGGCATTAGCTTGAATGATCTGGATTATTTCTATCAAGCCAGAGCCACTCGGAGGGAAAAGGCCATTCTGGCGAACCCTCACCATCCTCTTCATGCTGAGTTTCAGCTTCTCCCGTCCAAGAGAAGGTACACTTTTCCCTGTAGGGCCAAAACAAACAGGTACCTCAGATCATTTATCCCATCTGTTTTTTTTTTTTTTTTTTAGTTTTATAATACAGAATTTTATGTGCTGAAAAAAAAACATGACATAAATCAAACAGCACGGAACATACAGGTCACCGAAGGGGGTGTATTATAGTGTATCAAAAAAACAAAAAACATATTGTTCTCGGTAATAAAGGGTTAATATAGTTCCTGGGTGTGAGAGGAGAGGGCAGCCAGCCCTGGGTGCGAGTCCCTCCAGTGTACAGTAATATATATCCAATATGCAGAGTAGGGAAGGCGTCTTGTCAGATAAATCCGTAGCGTAAAAACCAGTCAGGGGAACAAAGTTGATAAAACAATCGTGGGTAATAATATCAACAAGGAAATTTCCAATGCCGATGTGATTTTCAATCAGTCCAAGATATTTAGTGACAATAAACATCCATCATAGTATACAAATTAAACACTGGGGTAATTGCTCTATAACGGTCTCTCACCCATATACTTTAGCCATTTCCCCCAATATTTCTGGGCCTTATCACTACATAGTCGTAGGGAGAAGGTCAGCAATTCCATTTCACGTATTTCCTCCACAGTGGCTGTCCACTCTCTCACTGTCGGCGGCTCCCTCTTAAGCCACTTCCTTGTTAGTGACTTTTTTCTGGCTATAAGCAATATTTTCAAAAGGTATACACCCTGGGGATTGAGTTCAGTTGGTAGATTACACAGATAAACAGATTTCAAGCTATACTCAATTTCAAAGCCAAGAATTGATTTTATCTCTCTGGCTACATCCAGCCAGTAAGGTTGGATCACTGGGCAACACCAAAGATATGACAGTGGTCAGCCATTGAATTATTACATTGTCTCCAACAGTATCCAGATTCAGTTCTGCCACCTTGTAGATATGTCCTTCTCGGGGTTATGAAATACCTGATTATGTTCTTCCATGCAAATTCCCTCCACTGCCCTGAACTGGTAGTGGAGGAGTTAATTCGACATATATTCAACCATTCGCCTTCTGACAGTGTTATTTTTGCTTCCTTCTCCCACATACATTTAACATAGAATGTTGACTTTGCTTTGGAGGATTGCAGGCATGAATATATTCTAGAAACCACTTTCTTAATGATTTTACCCTTGTAGGCTTCAGTAATCGTGCTAATAAGGTCCGTGTCAGAATCACCTGATGTTTTGACATTTTTATCAAAATGATGCCTAAGCTGTAAATATCTATAAAAGTCCTGCTTGTCTAAATCATATTTTTCCTGCATTTGTCGAAAACTTTCCAGACCTGTATCAGATGAGATTACACAATACGAAGTGATGCCTTTTCGGGTCATTTCTTTAAATCTCAGATCAATTTGTGCTGGTTTAAAATCCTTGTCATGTTCGACCCACCTTAGTAGCCTTGATTTCCTCTCCAAGTGCAAATTACTGACCTCTTTGAACCAGATGTTAAGGGGAACTTTTGTAAGGTCACTTAAATAGCTTGAGTACTTTTGAGGCTTTTATCACCTAGTAAAGATTGAAGAGGGATATCAAGTTGGCTCAGCTCTACTTCCTTCCATTTTGCATCGCAGTTCTCATCACACCAGTAGATGGCGTATTGCAGTTGTGCTGCCTGCGGTTAAGTTTTTAAACAGCCTATAGGGGGAACAATGTGATCTGATGACTGCTTTTATTATATTTATTTATTTATTGTATTGTGTGTTTGAAGTGGGATATATATGTATATTGTCCTGTGGTTGCAAACCAAATTGCCCTTCGGGGACATTAAAGCTTTTTTCATATTTTTTCATAGCTTTACAGATTTGATTAAATTCTCTATAAGAGAAATTTAAACTAAACTTTTCTACAAATGTATTACATTGCAATAAATTGCCATTAACATCCAACAAGTCAGTAACATATAGGACTTTTTTATCATCCCATTCTTGTTTAAATAAGGTCTTCCTGTTAATAGTGATGGTTCTATTATTCCACCAGGTGGAGCTGTGCGCTGGGAAATTGTGGGTGAACATCATTTTCCAGTAGAGTAGTATTTGTTTATGGAAATTAGACAATTTGATTTGCAGTTTAGTTATTTCAAAGTCACATCTCAACAAAAATTCTAATCCTCCAACATTTTGGAAAATATACTTTGGTATGTGGAACCATATGGACTCAGGTTGTGCCAAGTTAAAAGCTTTTATCCAATTCACTTTAAATAAATAAATACACCAATCATGGATTCAAAATCAGCAGCTTTCAATCCACCATTTTTATAGTCTTTAACCATCACAGATTTTTTAAGGTAGTGGGTCTTGTTTTTCCAGATGAAATTAAAAATGACAGAATTTACCTTTTTAATCATTTGAGGAGGAACATAAAGAGATTGACAAGGATATACTAGTTTTGATTTGCCTTCTGCTTTTGTCAGTAGGATTCTTCCGAGAATAGAGAGATCTCTCACAGGCCAGCTGAAAGTCCTGCCGGGGCCCCGGACACAATAATCTAAGATGGGCCCCCCTGCACCCGGATCTCTCCTTCTCCTCTTCCTCTCCTCTCCCTCTGCTCCTCAGGTTTTTATACAAGCTAATGGACGTTAACATTAGAGCTAGCCAGTTAGGTTAAGTTACAAGGTTGGTAAACGTAACTGTTTCTTACCTTGCTCTACGCTGACTTTATTAATTCCAGCTTCACCGTCACCACCTTTTTAAAATATTTGTGTAGAGAATCTCTGAGGCCTCTATTTTTTTCTTCTCTTTTTCTCTTCTTTTCTGAGCACCAGACTTGTGCTGACCGGACAGTTTGACCATTGTAATGGTTGAATTAAATGATAACATCCAATTTTGATCAGCGGCCAAACCATTTTTGTGTTGGGGGTTCTTGACCACAAGGACAATTAGGAAGAAAACAAATAACAAGCGTTTATGTAACTCAAATACTACATATCTTTTCCACAAATAGGCATATTTTGAAACATTTTGAAAAATGATTCTATAATTTAATGAGAATAAAAATTTTTTTTTTTTTTTTTTTTTTTTCCAGTTGTGGGAAATTGACTTATTCTATATTAATAATCGAAAATGGTAATTCCTTTATTTGAGGGTGATTTACAATTAGATATGCTAGCATTTGCGTACATAAAATAAATAATTTTGGCGACATAGGACAACCTTGTCTAATTCCGCGTAAGATCTTAATTGTTGGTGTCATTCCAGGGTTGAGGGAGATATAGCTGTAGATATCATTATAAAACATTTTAATAACCTTGCAGAACCTTCTCCAAATCGGAGCTATTGAGCACTGTAAACATAAAATCATGTTCCACGGTCTCGAATGCTTTGAAAAAATCTATGAAAAGCACAAGACGATCTGATTGAATAAATGACTGGTAATCAATCATATCCAGAATCAGTGGAATCTGGTTGTGAATAATCTTCCCTTTATAAAAGCTGATTGATATTCTTCTACAAATTTTCCAAGTATTACCTTTAGGCGATTTGCATAAACTAAAGCAAGTAATTTGTAATCGTTGCATAGTAAGGTTATATTGGTCTCCAGTTTTCTAACATGAACAGATCTTTTTGGGTTTTGGTAACAAAGTTATTAAACCTGTTTTCATATATGCAATGAGTGCATATCCTTCTTTAAGTTCTGTAAGTTTCTGTGCAGTTGGATGTTTTTTTGTCAAAGTATAGTTTGTTTAGGACGGTTTTAAAAGTTTAATAACAGAGCCTGCAGAAAACACGACCGTTCACTCCGCCATCTCAACTCCTTCCCCCGGTCTGGATTGGATATATCATACATACATATACATATATATATATATATATATATATATATATATATATATATATATATATATATATATATATATATATATATATATATATCATATATGATATATATATATATCATATATGGCGGCGCCTTCATCGGCCATCTCGCCTGCAACCAGGTCCCTCTCCTCTGTAGCCGGAGCCTCTCGTCTCATGACCTCCGGTCTGGCTCTGGGCTGCAGAAATACCCTAATATGAACCAAGTGGTGCCACAAAAATGAAATAAAAATAATAAATAAAAAAAAAATCTTGCATTGGGTCCCGGGCCTTGTAGCTGGGAGGGAATATGTCAAAAATCATAAAGATTGTGCACTTGGTGACAAGTTTTTGATATTTGGCATGGTGTTAGTTATGGACATAAGGTTTTCAAAAACCACCGATAACAAATTGGGACGGCCCCTAGTGGCTGGTTTGCAGAAAATTCTCGTATCGGGGGAAAAACTATGAAATTAACTAACTTAAAATTATATTGTAGTGTACATTCAAAATTGAATAGCGCCTTTTTTTTTTGCATGTTTCAACTGCTGTTGAAACATGCAAAAAAAAAAAAAAAGCGATAATATTCCTTAAAAATTCACCTCTTGTACAGTTGACCCTTATATGTAGTCTATTTTTATATTCTTTTTTTATTGAACACTTGAAGGATTTGTACAATATTCAGGCATATAAAACAGCATGTGGATTTATAAAGGCACACAACACATTCTATCACTGGAAGAGTGAGTAATAACAGTTTAATAGAGTTTCTATTGGGGGGAAAATGCATTAGTTAAACGCAGACGCAGTTTGTTAAGAGTTACGTTTATCCCTGAAGTCTGAATTTAAGTTACACGTTCGTTGTCGTCATTTCTTAGTGTTTTCATCTTTCGAAACTATCTCTCTGTTAAATCAGCAATAATACAAATATAACATCTCCTAATTACACTTATTAACATGTTACACACTCTCACAATCACTCAAGTCCGTGATGCTTTGTTCTCTTTATTCAAAAAAGGATTAGTGTCTGAAATGTTATCACATGATTGATTCCTATTTACAACGTCCAGACTGTACACGTGGCCGATACAAACATATTCATATAAGCAGTAAAGAGTAAAGAGACTACATTTAAACATCTTGTAAAGGTTTGGCTGGATGTTCTTCCAGCGGTGATGATGATGAGGTTTTGCAGTCCCACAAACTTAACACTTGCTGAAATGCAACTCTAACGAGTAACAACCTTTAGTTTGTGTCTCGTGGTCCCAGGTAAAGGTAAAGTTAAAGTTAAAGTCCCACCAGTCAAAGCATGAAATGATCAAGCAGAGCAGCCTGGTGTTTCCTTCTCCTCGTTGTTCTTGTTTCATTAGACAGGTACTTGACACAAAAAAAGGCACCATGCACATTTACTGACCCGGAACGATAAAAACGAAACAAAACATAAAGAAAACAAACACAAATGAGGGAGAAACAAATAGCAGCAGCAGCTGTAGATCCACTTCCTCCTACTCTTAAGGCTTCTGTTTCATACAGATTCATCGTTAAGGCAACCTGCAAAGAGAAGAAGAGAACGTTGGAACAAATGGATGTTTGGGGTTTTGTTGTTTTTCTTTTTTTTTTATACCGTATTTTCTGGACTATAAGCCGCTACTTTTTTCATAGGTTTTGAACCATGCAGCTTATAAAAGGTGCGGCTATTCTGTGGATTTTTCTTCCACCACTCGGGGCGCTCTAACCGGAATTAGAATCAGGCCACGTTTACACGTAGCCGGGTATTTACAAAAACGGATATTTTCCCCTCTACGTTTTCAAAAAAATCCTCGTTTACACGGACCCGCATGAAAACGCTGTTAACGTCATGCCAGCCAATCAGAATCCTGGAAAAACATCAACAAATGACACGTGTGTAACTTCCAGTTAAGATTGATTTATGGTTCCGCGTTACACCAACGCAGAGCCTACAGCATAAGGTACGCGGCTACGCCGCGTACCCTACGCCGTCGATTTAACGCGGAACCATAATTCAGGCTTCATGCTGCTGGCTGACGCGCTCACAGGCTTGAATGAGCAGGAGGCTGGACGGGGGGGGGGGGGGGTTACTTTTAAGTGTGACTTTAGAATATAAAACAGGTAAAATACAAGAAAATATTGACGGTGGCCAAACTAATTGTAAACACAGGTCGCACACATGACGCTGGTGAGTTTCTGGTGCATAATGTGACGTTCTGAAACTTAAATCTCCGTTTTCCTCCGTTTAGACGCAAACGTGAAAACTGAGTTTTTGAAAATCTCCACTTTGGCCGGAGTTTTCAGAAATGATCGTTTTTGGGGGCTTTGAGCTGCGTTTACGTGTAAACGAACGGCCAAAACGCATGAAAACGCGTCCGTTTTTGCCCCGTGTAAACGGGGCCTCAAAACTAAGACAAAATAAATGCAAAGAAGAATACGCTACTTCTTCTTTAGCAGATAGAAGTAGGTAAAAGCAGATTTCAAACAGATAAATAGATAACTTTCTCGACATTTTGACTTTTTTCTCAAAATTTTCGACTTTTTTCTTGACATTTCAACTTTTTTCTCAACATTTCAACTTTTTTTCTTGACATTTCGACTTTTTTCACAAAATTTTGACTTTTTTTCTCGACATTGACTTTTTTCTCAAAATTTTGACTTTTTCTTGACATTTCTACTTTTTTCTCGACATTTCGACTTTTTCGACTTTTTTTCTCAACATTTTGACTTTTTTCACGAAATTTCGACTTTTCTCTCAAAATTTCGACTTTTTCTCGACATTTAAACTTTTTTTCTCGACATTTTGACTTTTTTCTTGACATTTCGACTTTTTTCACAAAATTTTGACTTTTTCTCTCGACATTTTGACTTTTTTCTCAAAATGTCGACTTTTTCTTGACATTTCGACTTTTTCTTGACATTTTCTCGACATTTTCGACTTTTTTTCTCAACATTTTGACTTTTTTCTCAACATTTCGATAAATGCTCGGGGCGCTCTAACCCGGAATTAGAATCAAAACTAAGACAAAATAAATGCAAAGAAGAATACGCTACTTCTTCTTTAGCAGATAGAAGTAGAAGCAGATTTCAAACAGATAAATAGATAAATAAATAGCGGTTATTTTCTCTTGGTTCTGTCCCGTTTTAATCAGCAAAGTTGCTGCCGTGTTAAAAGACACTGTTAGGAAAGGATCTATTTAGGTACAAACATGTACATCATTTACAGTTCAGAATCCTTCTGTACATGTAGTAAATATCTAATCTAACAACATAAATATCTGCGGCTAAATATCTTCTTCTTTTTTTTTTTTTTTTAAATAGAGCGGATGCGGATTATAGTCCAGAAAATACGGTAAATACAGAAACAAAAAAAACAACCTTACCTTACTGTTTACTTAGCTTTCATTTTCATATTGACTCAAACGCTTCTTGGATTTCAGCTCTTTCAACCACTGAGGCGACTTCTCCTCACTGCTAGAGTCAGGACGAGCAGAGATTTAGTTTAGTGAGAGTTAAAGTTCATGTCGACCAGAACTCCAGTTGTAAAAAGCAATCAGGGGCCATGGTGGATTTTACATATGGGGACAGATAATTTGTGCTGATTACAAATAATATAATATATTACAAATAATAGCAGTGACCAAAACAGCTGCAGAAATACTGCAGGAATGACATAGCAGCAGTTAAATGCAGCCTTCTGTAGGCTTTAAATATCCACTGGGCTTACATCAAATACATCAAAACACAACAATAAAAAACACTTTTCTGAACTTATCAATATGACTCTGTCCTTCACAGGATAAGTAACATGGATCACTGCAAAAACTCACAATCTTAACGAGAATATTTGTCTTATTTCTAGTTAAAATGTCTCATTTTAGTAAAAAAATCTCATTACACTTAAAACAAGACTCATCACTGGAAAAAACAACAATTTTCACCTGTTTCAAGTAGATTTTCACTTAAAATAAGTAGAAAAATCTGCAAGTGGAACAAGATTTTTTTGCTTGTAATAAGACGATAAATCTTGTTCCACTGGCAGATTTTTCTACTTATTTCAAGTGAAAGTTTACTTGAAACAGGTGAAAATTGTCAAATAAGTTATTTTTCTGGTGATGACTCTAAATGTTGAAATAAAACCACATTCATTGATGAAATGACATAAGGAATGGAAAGGGGGGATGGCAGTTTTTTATTTCCAGGGGGGATTATTTGGACCGTTTTTATTTAATTAATTTATTTAATTTATTCAATCCAGTACAGCGGTGCCTCTTACCTGTTGTCTTTTCCTCCAGGAGGGGGCAGCACACGCGCCGCCCGGGGAAGGAATGGGGACTTTGGAGAGCGAGACAGCTGTGAAGGGGAGGCCGTAGGTCCATCAGTCTGATTGTCAGAGTCCCCCCTCTTCTTCAGCTGGGCCTGAGAAGCAGTGGGACAGAGTTAGGCCCAGTCCCAATCCCCCCTAGTCCTACATTCCAGTCCCAATCCCCCCTAGTCCTACTTTCCAGTCCCAATCCCCCCCTAGTCCTACTTTCCAGTCCCAATCCTCCCCTAGTCCTACTTTCCAGTCCCAATCCCCCCTAGTCCTACTTTCCAGTCCCAATCCTCCCCTAGTCCTACTTTCCAGTCCCAATCCTCCCCTAGTCCTACTTTCCAGTCCCAATCCCCCCTAGTCCTACTTTCCAGTCCCAATCCTCCCCTAGTCCTACTTTCCAGTCCCAATCCCCCCCTAGTCCTACTTTCCAGTCCCAATCCTCCCCTAGTCCTACTTTCCAGTCCCAATCCCCCCCTAGTCCTACTTTCCAGTCCCAATCCTCCCCTAGTCCTACTTTCCAGTCCCAATCCCCCCCTAGTCCTACTTTCCAGTCCCAATCCTCCCCTAGTCCTACTTTCCAGTCCCAATCCCCCCCTAGTCCTACTTTTCAGCACTATCCCCTAAATTGTGTGCGTTCCCGTGAGGGTAGCGGTGTCCCAATTCCTCTTTGCATGTAGGAGTAGTGGACATAACGAGGGGCTAGTGAGTATGATTTGATCGAATTCACCACGGTAAACTGTTCTTAAAATTACAGGAGAGAGGTGTCCCCTCATATCTTATAAGGATCCTACAGTTTTGGTATTCTCACCAGACTATGCAGGCTAGGTGGGGAAGGAGTACATCCACACCCTTTCTGGTGTCCAATGGCGTGCGCCAGGGGGGGATTTTATCGCCCTTATTATTTAATTTATATATGGATGATTTATCCAAACTGCTCAATGAGTGTAAAACAGGTTGCATGGTGGGGGACATCCTTATCAATCATATGATTTACGCAGATGACTTAGTTGTACTGTCTCCATACAGTGCTGGCCTACAGCAGCTACTACGGGTCTGTACCAAATATGGTTTTTCTTTTGATATTTTGTTCAATCCTAAAAAGAGTGTTGTTATGATCTGCAAAACAAAGGACGATCAGAAGCTTATACCTTTCCCTCTTTTTCTTTGGCAGGAGAAGTATTAGAGGTTGTAAAGAAGTTTAAATACCTGGGCCATATAATTAGGGATGATTTCTGTGACGATGATGATTTGCAGCGTCAGTGCTGTAAGCTATATAGCCAAGCCAATATGCTGGCACGTAAGTTTCACATGTGTACGGATAGTGTTAAGATAGCACTGTTTAAAACATATTGTACTCCGCTATACACTGCTCACTTGTGCTGCCATTATAGTGCTAAAATAAAAAAGCTACAGGTGTCATACAATGATGCTTTTAGAATTTTTCTAAAACTCCCTAGATGGACAAGTGCAAGTGAAATGTTTGTGACCAGTGATGTTTCCACTTTCCATGCTGTATTGAGGAATTTTATGTTTAGTTTTATGTGTAGACTGAAGGAGTCAAAGAATGTTTTAATTATGGCCTTAACTGACACAACACAGAGCGATACAAGGTTCTCCTCCTGTTTCTGGAAACACTGGAGGAAATGTTTGTATGTTTTCAGCTAATTTGAATGGCACAAGGAAATGTTTGTATGTTTTTAACTTATTTGAAGGGTACAAGTGAATCTCTTTCTCTTTGTTTTTAATGTCTGTGTATCTTGTTTTGTATTCTGGACCCAGTGTCTGCAAATAAAGTTTATATATATGAATCTTTTTGGCTTTTAGGGCTAGTGGTAGAAAGTAGGGGGGGATTGGGATCGGCCCTTAGCCGAGTTCATGCAAGATTAACAGCAACCTGCGGATCAGCCGATGGGATATAAAGAATGTCTGGTGCATAAGCTGCCACATAAGGAGAAGTTAATAACAGGATAAATGAGGGGGATAAACAGCTGCAGTTTCACCTTGAGAGCTGAGGGGTCGACACCGGGGAACAGGGCGATCCTCTGTGGCTGCGTGGAGACGGCAGGGCTAGCGTCAGCTCCTCTGGCGTAATCCTCACACTCTGAGTCCTCATCTTTACTCTCAGGCTTGGGCTCTGTCGGACGGAGAACAACGGTTTTTAATCACCAAGAAATTACATTATCCCCCAAACTGATGTCCAGAAAGTAAAAAAAAAAAAAATCGCAATTAGATTATTTTCAAAAATCGTTCAGCCCTACGTGAACCTCCCAAAAATTGTAACTACGCGTGGAGGCGACGCAGACCCAACGCAGACCGAGAGGGCTGTGATTGGTTCGCTTGGAAGCAACACGTGAAGCAGTCGTGAAGTTTCAGCGCTCTTTTCTTCGTGTGATTTTTTTTGTTTTGTTTTTTTGCACAATAGTTGTCCTTATCTCTTTGATTCACTGTGACCGGAAAAGCCGGAAGCTAAAGAAAGTATCAGCTAGCGCTCTGGGGGGGATTGCACCACGGAGAAATGGAGAGACGGAGAAGTCCGAAGGTTCACGGCAACGGCGTAGGCTCTGCGTTGGTTTAACCAGAGATGTTCAATAAACTCTACAGCCCACTACAGTTGTGTTTCCTGTATCTGTGTCACGTGACTGCCCCGCCCCTTTAGGAGACAGGAAGTAGGTCCTGAGTCTATTGAGTCCTTTGGGAAAAGTGAACGTGAGCACAGATTATTACCAATTCCTTCGCCCCATAGTAACCTAAGTGGGACCCATTTTCCAAAAGCCACAAACCTTCTGAACATTCTGACACCAAAATGGACATTTTCAGACCGACAGATTAGGAGAAAATGAACTTTGTTTGAGACCTGTCTCTGTCTGAGCAACACACTCTCACCAGATTTGTCTCTCATCGTTTTCCCATCGGATAAAATGAAGTTTAAAACTAAAATAAAACTTGCTTCTTTGCTTAATAATACTGTTATTTTTATTATTTAAGTCTTTTTGGAAGAAAGTTGTACTGTATCTAGTGTTGTATGTTCCAAAACGATGTGGGGAGAGGGGCGGCCACGCCCACTTATGAGACAGGAAGTGAGGTCAGAGGGGTGGCCACGCCCACTTAGGAGACAGGAAGTGAGGTCAGAGGGGCGACCACGCCCACTTAGGAGACAGGAAGTGAGGTCAGAGGGGCGACCACGCCCACTTAGGAGACAGGAAGTGAGGTCAGAGGGGCGACCACGCCCACTTAGGAGACAGGAAGTGAGGTCAGAGGGGCGGCCACGCCCACTTAGGAGACAGGAAGTGGATACCATTTCATACCATTGGCAGTAACGGCAATGCGCTCTCTTCTGTATAGAGGATCTTGGGTTTCACGCACAACCTTAATTCAGGCTTAAGTTATCTTCAGCACTGTGAACATTTCATGGCTGTGGTCTAAGGGTGTTGGATATTTTAATTGTGTGTTATACAACTAGGCACACAATGTTGGTTTATTGTTGTGACACCGATGATCCAATCAGATTTTATGAGAAATTATGCATAAAAGCAGTTAATTTCGGTAACCAAATTTCTAGATGTTATGATTGACGAAAATCTCACTTGGAAAAAAATCATATTGCACTCATCTCCAACAAGATTGCAAAAAATATTGGAGTAATCAGACATATACGGCATCTATTATCAAGAAAAATCTATTAATTTATATTATACTATGATTTATCCTTATATTTCATATTGCAATGTCATTTGGGCAAGAACCTTCAAGATCAACCTCAACTGTATCTTATTCCTGCAAAAACGTTTTATCAAAATGATTCCATTTTATAGACTCACTAGATCCACCCCGTTGTTCCAATCCCTAAGTATTCTCCCTATTTCTGCTGTAAATGTTTTTCAGATTTGTCTTTTTGTCTATCAATCCATCCACAACCTGCTTCCAACCTGTTTTCATTCTTTATTTCAATTCAATTCCCAAATTCATCACTTTAATACCAGGTCTGCAAACAATCTCCATCCCACCTTTTTCAGAACTACTTTTTCCCAATTTTCAGTTAGATTCAGAGGTTCCTCTTTATTGGAACACCTTACCACTCAATATTAGAGAATGCTCGAGCACAAATAATGTCAAAAAACAAATCACAACTTTTTTGCTAACCCAATTTAGCAAAACTTAACAACTAATTTCCAGAACTTCTCTGCACATCCTCATCAGATTCCTGTTTTTCTAGTAATTTAGCTTATTCTCCTTAGTTGTCCTATGTTTTAAATATCTCTGTAGATATTGTTTGTTTCATTATAGGAGGAAACATCGACAAGCCCTTATGGGTTTGTTTGGTTCCTCCTGCACATTTTTTCTGTTACATTGTATTTCTTTTTTTTGTTGTTTCCTTTTTTTTTATACATTATGTTTGTCTGAATTTTTGGCGGTTGTATATTTTTTTTATGAAATAAATAAACAAAAAATAAAAATAAAATAATTTCAATGTAAAGGACAAAAAACTGCTGACTATACTGTTGTCAACCAGTAAGAAATGTGTTACAAGAAAATGGTTAAAAGTAGAACCCCCACTATCGACGATTGGATTGGGATCATCTACGAGATCTATGTTAGGGAGAAGATCTCGTCCTCCCTCAAGGTGGAGAAAGAAAACTTTTATAAGATCTGGTCCAAATGAATGGACTGAGTTTGTGAAACCAATCACATCTGATTTCATGTGACCTTTTTTTTTTTTTTTTTTGTGAAGTAATGATTGTAAACATGGGTGCGCTCCCTGGTTCTGTTTTTTTAATTTTTCTGTTATTGTTTCTAATTACTGTTCATGAAAACGCCTGGAGGACGGTAGGGACAAAATCATTTAAGTTAAGGGTTGAATGTAAAACCGTGTAAGATCCTGCTGTTCTAAAAAAAAAAAAGAGAATTTCACAAAAAAAAGCAGTTCATTTCAAGGATATACCACTTATTTTGCCACCATCTCTGTTTAATGTACACTGAAGTGCAAAGTCATCTCCTTTTAAGAAGCTCACTAACATTTTAGTAAAAAAAAACAACACTGACTACATTTACATGCAGTCAAAATCCGGGTTATTGCTAATATTCCGGTTACTGAAACATTCGGAATATTCCGTTTCCATGGTAATTAATCATTCTGGATATTTGGATCAAACCAGCGACGCACGGAGAACGTCATGACGCAATTCCCGTCATTTCTGCTTCTTCTTCCTGTATCCAAATTCAAAACAAATGCTGCTTCAACTTTTCTCTCTCCTTCTTGTAAATCTTCTATCCCGGTACTTTCTACCGTCTACAAATGCAGAAATGTTCATATCCTTCATTACATTTAGGAAGTGATTAGTCTCCTCCTGGTCTTGGTTTCTCCGTGTTTATAAGAACTTCCTGGACTCAAAAGACCAGGATTCCTTGTGAACAGAACATGAGCAGAAAACAGATTCCTGTTCCGTTTGATGGGGATATTCCGTTTGGTGTTTACATGACCCAATATTTGGGTTTAAAAGGAGTAACCCAGGGCTCATATTCAGGTTTTTAAAAACCCCAATGAGCAAATTCGGGTTATTCAAAGGGTTATTGGTGTTTACATGGCCGTACAAATTCGGGTTATTGACAATATTCAGGTTTTAAAAGGGTTATTGATGCTGGAAACGCAGCCAATGGAAAAAAAAAACAAAACAAGCTGGAACGTATTGGACACGGAGTTACCTGTTGAGTCTCTGAAAAGCCAGTCGTCGTTTGCTCGTCCTTCTGCTTCAGCAGGTGGAGGAATCTGACGGGCCCTGGAGGGCCGTGTGCGCGGGGCCCGTTTCTTCCCCAGCTGGGCTCGAGAGCGGAGAGCGCTGGTGTCTAACAACATCGTTGGAGTCTCAATGACAAGAGAGAAAAAGAAGATTAGTTACCAGCAAACAGAATAATCATCAACAAGGCAAGTGTCAATTCAGTAGCAACGCGCATCAGATATTAAAAGGTTCATGCACTAAAATTAATTATTATGAAGATTAATAATATCAAATTAGAAAGAGTATATGAGAATAAACTCTTAGGTGTTATTATCAATTATAAACTATGCTGGAACCACATGTAAACCACGTTAAGTCAAAATTATCCAAAGCCATAGGAATATTGTAATGAATTTTGGTTGAGGATGTCCTTTATTTTATACATTTATACATTAACTACTGTGTGGAGGTCTGGGGACACACATATAAATCAATCACAAATCCGGTTTTTATTTGACAGAAAAGGGCTATCAGGATCATAAATAATGCAGATTATTGTTCATCAACCAACAATCTATTCATAAACTCACATACTCACATTAAATTTCATGACCTGGTGGATTTTAAAACAGCTCAGTTTATGTTTAAAGTAAATACGGTAGTAACATGCTCCCTGACTGTTCAGAAGTTCTTCCAACGCAGAGTCAGTCGTTATGAACTGAGAGGAATATGTATGTATATGTAAAACCAAGACAATTTCAAAAATATGTATAAAGACAAGATTGTAAATAATTAAAAAATCATTGGCATAGCCACATTATGTAGATTTATTGCAAAATTATGGATAGAATTATGTGTGAATTATGTCTATGGAAGGTGCATGTATATGGATGAATATGAATGCTTATGTATGTGTGTATGTGTAGATGAGTGTATATGTATACATGTATAAGTGCATATATGTATGTATGTATGTATGTATGTATGTATGTATGTATAGCAATGTATATATACTAGGAATGGGCGATATTTTACCGTTCACGATATACCGTCAAAAAAATTCCCCACGGTAAGAATTTGTCATCTTGTAGTAAAAACGATAAATTCCCGTTGATGACGTGTGGGCGGGCGGGAGGGAGGGGGAGAGAGAGAGAAAGAGAGAGAAAGAGAGAAAGAAAGAAAGAAAGAAAGAAAGAAAGAAAGAAAGAAAGAAAGAAAGAAAGAAATTCCCGTTGATACGTGTTTGTGTAACAAACATGGAGGATCTGAGTTATTCCAGTTTTGCAGTACATGTAACTCATTTAATTGGTTTTTATTGATTCAATTTAATTGGTGTAATTTAGTAGTATTTAGTATCTTTTAGAGCAGTGATTTGGCTCCAAAGACTGAATGTGGTGATAGATTTATAGTTACAAAGGTGGAGTTGAATTGGTATTTTTCGTCATTTTTATCGTTATCGGGATAAATGCCAGAAATTATCGAGATACATTTTTTAGTCCATACCGCCCAGCCCTAGTGCATATATATGTATGTATGTATGCATGCACAGCAATGTATACTGTATATAGGTGGGTTTGGTGTGTGTGGGTGAATGTATTATTATTATTAATGTGTGCACGTGTGTAAATATGAACATCTTGATGCTGTTAAGCTGAGATAGGCCAGTTTGAGCAACATTTATTTCTTTTTCTTATTTATTTACTTTGTTTCTTTCTTTCTCTCATATATATATATATATATATATATATATATATATATTAATATATATATATATATATATATATATATATATATATATATATTATTTTATATATTTATATATATATATTTTTTTTTTCCCTCATGTAGTTATTTTGTTTTGTTTTTTCCAAATCTTGCACTATAGTGGTTACATTGTGTTAAAAGGGTAGACAAAATAAGCTTTGGCTTCAGTCTACACCTTTTGGTCCTTGTTTGATCTACATGCAAAAAAAACATTGTATAATGACTACTGACTTCTACAACGTGACCAAATAAACATATCAAATAAAATCTAAATGAACTGAAGTGAGGTTAACACTTACATCAGGGAAAGGAAGTGTCTGGCTGTTTGGAGAGAAGGAAGGAGGGAGCCCGTCTGTTTCCAGCTGCTCGTCTGGCGTGTGTGGAGACGTGGCCTTCCTCGGTGAAGAACTGAGGTTGCTGTCTGAGCTGGGAGTGGCAGGTGTCAGGCTGCCACAGAATAAAAACATAAAGAAGAAGTTGTGGGTTTTGACCACTGCAAAAACAAAACATTCTTAAGAAAAAACACTTCTTAAGTGTCATTTGTTTCTTTCTTAAGAAGAAAAAAGAGAAGAAGTCATGTTCTCCAAAGAAGTTCTTATGTATTTTCTCAACTTTCTTCTTAAGAAAAAAAACTTAAGAATAAATGGTATTCTTTTTTTTGTTGCAGATTTCCAGTGCTTGACGTGTGTCTCCGTGTGTTCCTGCTTCCTGGATTGGCAGTGGATGTCGTCACCACCCCCCCCCACCCCCTCCCCCCCCAAAAAAAAAAAAAAAAAAAAAAAAAAAAAAAAAAAAAAAACACTGGGTTTGTATGTGTATGTTTATGTATGTGTACGCATATGTGTGCGTATATATATGTATATATTACATATAGTAATAATGCACATATATACACTTTTGGTTTCTACCGTCATGGTATCAATCAATAATATGTGTGCAGACAAGGTTAAAAAAAAAAAAAAAAAAAAAAAAAAAAAAAAAAAGAATAAATGGTATTCTTGAAATAAAAGTTCTCAAATTTGTTCTTGACTTTTTTCTTAACTTTAAGACAACCTTGACCTGTCTTAAAATGTCTTCTGTGAAAAGGTAAGACTAATATCACCTTTTTTAACACATTTTAGACAAGTTTAGACTAGTAGGTCATAGTACACTTTACACTGACACTTTATATTTTTATTTATACCACTACAGTCACTCTATTGTAAATTTTTTTGACATTTGTATATTTATATATTTTTTGTACATAACGAGACATGCCCTGTTCATTTTATTCTATTTTATTTCTTATTCTATTTTATGTTTTCAACGTCTTGCTGCTCAGTTGTCTTGCAATTGCCCCTCGGGGATAAATAAAGTTTTCTGAATCTGAATAGTTTGAGGATATACTTTGTAATTAATTACACAAAGAGCCTGTTAACTGTTTTTTAGCATGTTAGTTAGCATGGCAGTTAATTATTATTAATTTCTCCAATAGTAATTTTTTTGCACATTAATCTCATCCACCATAACCTTGAAAAGTTCCTGCATCTCTTTTTCTCCTTCTCCATGTTTAGTGAGTGACTGACGGTTAAGACCAAACTACCTATATATATAATATATTTATATACAAATGTTGTTTGTTGGCACGTGCAATGCAATGACATATTTTAAGAAGTTCTTAAGTAGGAAAAATAATAAATTCGTAAGAAATGACAGTTCTTAAGACGGTTCTTAAGAAAATATTGAGGAATTGCACGTAAGAATTTTCTTATTACCTTCTTAATTTTAGATCTTAAGACATTTCTTAAGATCGTTCGTAAGAATATATTGGTGAATCCGGCCCCAGGTCTGTGATTGATGTATCACGGTTAAAATCTCAATCTAAATGAGCCGCTCGGTGGTGTAGTGGGTTAGGCAGCAGCTCATATACTGAGGCTACAGTCCTCCTGCAGGGGTCGCAGGTTTGAATCCCAGCCTGTGCACCTTTGCTGCATTTTATCCCCATTCTCTCTCTCCCTTCCTGTCTGTACACTTTGAATAAAAGGGCCGCTAGAGCCCAAAAAACATAAATAAATATAAAAAATGTTTAATTTAAATTATAATGGCTATTAGTTAGTTAGTTTAAGTTTATTTCAGTCATGTACAGGACTTTCTCAGAAAATTAGAATATTGTGATGAAGTTCTTTATTTTCTGTAATGCAATTAAAAAAACAAAAATGTCATACATTCTGGATTCATTACAAATCAACTGAAATATTGCAAGCCTTTTATTATTTTAATATTGCTGATTATGCCTTACAGTTTAAGATTCCCAGAATATTCTAATTTTTTGAGATAGGATATTTGAGTTTTCTTAAACTGTAAACCATGATCAGCAATATTAAAATAATAAAAGGCTTGCAATATTTCAGTTGATTTGTAATGAATACAGAATGTATGACATTTTTGCATTACAGAAAATAAAGGACTTTATCACAATATTTTAATTGTGTGAGACAGTCCTGTATACCTTTCAAGGCAACAAGGAAGAGACAAATTTTACAATTTGACTGAAAAAGGCTCAGGCAGAAGCAGAGCTGATTAATGGCTATGACTGAAATCAAGTGCAGTCCTGTCTAGGATGGATGACAGGAATGTTTAAATCCCTGTCCCTTCTTTCTGGTGGTTAAGGTTGTGATTGCAGGTCCTGGCCAGAGGAGGGCAGTAATTCATTGAAAATCACTGTGATACATGATGCAAAAACAATATATTTTCTTGATATCCATCACCATTATCAAGCAGGGACTACACAAGAAATAATTAACTCATGTATGGGCTGAATTAATCTTTCTCCCGAAGAAAAAAAAAAAAAAAAAAGCTTTATAATTTAATTTAAACCACCAGTGGCTGCTAGGAGCCGACTCAAAAACATTCTGGCTGCAAAGGACAGAAGACAGAAGTCACAAAAAAAAGAAAAGAATAAGAAAGTCAGTGTTCCCTGGGTCTGCTCCTGCACAGTTTAGCTGCTTTAACAACCTGATTCTAATGAATAACCATTAACCCTTGGGCTGTCTGTGGGTCAAGGGAGGGTGAAGGGAGAAAAGAAGGAAGGAAGGAAGGAAGGAAGGAAGGAAGGAAGGAAGGAAGGAAGGAAGGAAGGAAGGAAGGAAGGAAGGAAGTAGGAAAGGGAGTAAGGAAGGGAGAAAAGATGGAAGGAAGGAGAGAAGGAAGTAAGGAAGAAAAGAAGGAAGGAAGGAAGGAAGGAAGGAAGGAAGTAAGTAGGAAAGGGAGTAAGGAAGGGAGAAAAGATGGAAGGAAGGAAAGAAGGAAGAAAGGAATGGAGAAAATAAGGAAAGAAGGAAGGAAAAGCAAAGAAGGTAATAAAGGAACGAATGACGACAGGGAGGTAGGAAGAAAAAGGAGTAAAGGAGGGTAAAAAAGGAGGAAAAGAGGAAAGGAAAAAAGGAAGGAGAGAGCATGGCAGGAGGAAAGAAGGAGAGAAGAATTGGGTCATTTTGACCCAAAGACACATCAGGGTTAAAAGACTGTTCAGAAAAACAGCTGATTCATTTCAACGAGGTGCTGGAGAAGAAGCGTCTAAAAACACACACAGCCCTGGAGGAACTGGGGAACACTGGTTTGAAAAAAGAGAAAGCAAGTATAACTTAAAACTTAAAAAAAAAAACAAGATTCAGGACTAAATTGATGGAACGTTGTGTTTCTGTGAAAGGAATCAGTTTATGGAACAATCTGAATAAAGAAAACAAAGAATCCAAATCAAACATTACATTCAAAAGAACAATTAAAGCCTGTATGTTAAGGAAATATAATGAAATATGTTGGTTAAGTTTGATTGACATACCCATAGACGGCAGTAATTTTATTTTAGTTTAGTTTTTTATTCACTTAGTTGTTGTTTTTTTAATTTATGTTATTTGTGAATTTATTTCTTGGAAAAAGGGGCAGATTAGCTTAGATTCTTCTTCTTTCTGCTCCCTTTTCATTCACAATTTAAGAACATTTGTATTGAATTGTTTGTTTTATTTTTTGAATGAAATAAAGAATAAAATGAAAAATGAAATGAAACGCTGGTCCGTGGTGACGACTGATGGGGGTCAGGATTAGGTAGAAAAGGAACCTCCAAAGGAAAACTTAGTTCATCCTCGCAAGAATGAATAATGAAAACTCACCCATTCATGGTCAGAGATGCAGTCGGTTTCAAAAAATATTTTTCACTGCATAGTTGCAATTTCAGCAAAATAACAAAAACGGTGCAAAATTTTTTTTTTTAATTATTATTTTTTTTATATTGTTATCTAATCCAATATCAGTTTAGTTAATTTTAAAGGAATCATGCACTTAGTTTACACGCTAATTATGTAAAATATATTTCTTCAGGATCTTTTCTTGAAATTTCTCATTTTTTTTCAAATTATGTAAGATACTTTTAATATCATTTTACAAAGATAAACAGAAACAAGTGTGTTTTTTTATATTAGGAAATTTAATTAAAAGCAAAATCTTTCTTATTACATCCGAGTGTTTCTTTGTGATTTAGAGATTTTTCCAGTACAATTAAGTCTTTTTATTTTTAAAAATTGGCGCGGATATTTACGCCAGTGTGTTGAAAAAGTCAGCACTTCTTTTTTAACTGTTTTACTTTGTCACTATCCTCGTATTCAAAACTGTAATTCTCAGAATAAATATCTTCTATCATCTTTTTTAGCAGTGATATTTTTCCTGCAAAAATATATAATAGTAGTCAGTTAATAAAAATAAACGACCGTCTACAAAGAAATAAAATCGGCAAATGCATTCTAGAAAACTAAAAAAATGTCGAAAACTGCTCTCTTTGTGGAATAACGATGGATTTGTAGAAGAAATATATTATTGGATATGCTGCGATTCATGGCAATTATTTATGCCTTCCTTTTTAGTAAATTAACATTTCGGTTTTTTGCGTTGGAAACTTCTCACGGGCCGCACATTTGACACCCCTGGGTTAGGAGGAAGCAATATATAGTTATTAAGTTAAAAAGTTTAGTTAATTTCACTTTAGGGATTAATAAAGTACACAACGGATTTGAAAAATTGGATGGACATCGGTAAACCACAGCCACATGTGGACGTCCAACTCTACGCAGATGACACAGTCTTATTCACCAAAGCTAAAGACCCTGAGGAAGCAGCTTGTGTACTCTCTACAGCTCTTACACACATACAAATGTGGCTTGACAGATCGTGTTTTGTATTAAACGCTAAAAAAAACGTATGCTTATATAGGGATGGGCGGTATGGACTAAAAAATGTATCACGATAATTTCTGGGATTTATCCCGATAACGATAAAAATGACGATAATTTTTACACAAACACGTATCAACGGGAATTTATCCTTCTTTCTTTCTTTCTTTCTTTCTTTCAGGCTCATTTCTTTCTTTCTTTCAGGCTCATTTCTTTCTTTCTTTCAGGCTCGCTCATTTCTTTCTTTATCTTTCTTTATCTTTCTTTATTTCTTTATCTTTCTTTCTTTCTTTATCTTTCTTTCTTTCTTTCTTTCTTTCTTTCTTTCTTTCTTTCTTTCTTTCTTTCTTTCTTTCTTTCTTTCTTTCTTTCTTTCTTTCTTTCTTTCTTTCTTTCTTTCTTTCTTTCTTTCTTTCCTCCTTTCTTTCTTTCTTTCTTTCCTCCTTTCTTTCTTTCTTTCGTTGTGCGTGGATTTAACACAGAACCATAAATCAGTTTTACACAAAAACATCATCAACAGGAATTTATCATTTTTACCGTGAGATACAAATTCTTACCGTGGAGAATTTTTTTGACGGTTTATCATGAACAATAAAATATCACCCATTCCTATGCTTATACTTTTCTAAGCAACCCTCCCCTATGCCTTCTCTACCCGGGGTCAGCTTAGGCACTGAAAAGTTAGAAGTGGTAACAGACTTTAAATATTAGGTGTTGTTCTAGACTCAAATTTCTCTTTTAAAAAACATATAAAAATGATCACTAAAAAAATAAAGTTCAATCTTTATAATTTTAAGCACATTAGATATGCCATGTCAAACACTGCTGCCCTAACATTTTTACATGATTTTCCTACCACACTCAAGCCAGTGGAGGTTTTATATAAAAAAGCACTCAAAATCCTAGATAAAAAACCTATCTCATACCATCATTGCAACATCTTGGACAAATACAATCTATTAAGCTTCGACAACTTCTGCAAGTTCTCATACAGTTGTCTAATGTATAAAACCCTACATGGCCTGGCACCACCTTGGCTCCAGGGATTTTTTAAGTACCGACAGTCGCGGGTCACTCGAGCAGTGTCCAACAGAGACGTATACAGTGAGAGTAAAAAGTATTTGACCCCTTGCTGATTTTGTTGGTTTGCCCACTAATAAAGACATGATCATTCTATACTTTTAATGGTAGATGTATTCTAACATGGAGAGACAGAATATCAAAACAAAAATCCAGAAAATAACTTTAAAAGAATATATTTTTATTAATTTGTATTTCATGGAGGGAAATAAATATTTGATCCCTTTAGCCAAAAGCACTTAATACTTGGTGGCAAAGCCTTTATTTGCAAGCACAGCGGTCAGACGTTTGTTGCAGTTTACCACAAGGTTAGCACACATATCAGGAGGAATTTTGGCCCACTCTTCTTTGCAGATCCTCTCTAAATCATTAAGGTTGGTGGGCTGTCGCTTGGCAACTCGGACCTTCAGCTCCCTCCATAGATTTTCAATTGGATTGAGATCCGGAGACTGGCTGGGCCACTCCATGACCTTAATGTGCTTCTTCTTGAGCCACTCCTTTGTTGCCTTTGCTGTATGCTTCGGGTCGTTGTCATGTTGGAAGACCCAACCGCGGCCCATTTTCAGCTTCCTTGCAGAGGGGAGGAGGTTGTTCCCCAGGACTGCACGGTACATGGCTCCATCCATCTTTACACTGATGCGGTGAAGTAGCCCTGTGCCCTTGGCAGAGAAACACCCCCAAAACATAATGTTTCCACCTCCATGCTTGACGGTGGGCACAGTGTTCCTGGGGTCATAGGCAGCATTTTTCTTCCTCCACACACGACGGGTAGAGTTCAGGCCAAATAGTTCAATTTTGGTCGCGTCTGACCACAGAACCTTCTCCCAATCACTTTGTGCATCTTTGAGGTGATCATTGGCATACTTTAGGCGGGCCTCCACATGTGCCTTCTTCAGCAGGGGTACCTTTCGGGCACTGCAGGATTTTAATCCTTTGCGGCGCAAGGTGTTGCCAATTGTTTTCCTGGTGACTGTGGTCCCAGCTGCCTTGAGGTCATTCACCAACTCCCTCTGTGTGGTTTGCAGGACGATTTATCACAGTTCTCATGATCCTTGCCACCCCGCGAGGTGAAATCTTCTGTGGAGCACCAGACCGAGGTCTATTGATGGTCATGTTAAACTTCTTAGATTTTCTCACAATTGCACCAATAGTTGTTACTTTAATACCTAGCATCTTGCTAGTGTTTTTGTAGCCAATACCAGATTTGTGCAGGTCAACAATCCTGTCTCTGAGGTCCTGAGAGAGTTCTTTGGTCTTACCCATGTTGGAAGGTTTGGAATCTGTCTGATTGTCTGATTCTGTGAACAGCTGCCTTTTATACAAGTGATTAGTTAGAACAGGTGTCTTCAATTCAGGTAACAGGTTGATTGGGAGTGTCTAACTGGTCTGTGAAAGCCAGAACTCCTAATGCATACTAGGGGATCAAATACTTATTTCCCTCAATGAAATGCAAATAAATTAAAATAAATTATTTTAAGTTATTTTCTGGATTTTCTTTTTGATATTCTGTCTCTCCATGTCAGAATACATCTACCATTAAAAGTATAGAATGATCATGTCCTTATTAGTGGGCAAACCAACAAAATCAGCAAGGGGTCAAATACTTTTTACTCTCACTGTAGGTTCCGTTCAGAAAAACTGCTTTTAGCCATAACGCACTATCCATAAAGGGTAGTGCGTTATGGAATTCTATACCTGTACACATAAGGGAATGCCCCTCTTTAACAACTTTTAAAAACCAGATAAAAATGTGGCTCAGAGGTCAACAAATGTGTACACTCACCTAATGTGTGTTTGGGCCTCCTCCTACCTACTAACTTTTTTTATCATTCTCATTTTACTAATTGTACTTGTCTTTGTTTCTGTTTTCTTTTTCTTATTGCATTTTTACCTTTTCTGCTTTTAACACCTTACCTGCCTATACTGGACTACGGATGGAAACTAGCCTTGTGCTACAATCTGGCACATTTACATATGTATGTTCATCAATGTGCATTGTCCTGAGAAATAAATAAAGTAAAGTAAAGTAAACACTCATAATCTTAGTTTTCGCACTTCTGATGACGGTACACTAAAAAGACTTTCACAGGAGTGGACTGCACTCCTCACAAGTTCTATACTTGCACTTTCCTTCAAACTCGCCTTTCACAGTAAACTGTAGCAACGTCGGCATACCTTTTTTTTTTAAGTTTATTTATCTTTATAATTAAACCTTTAATGTCTGACATATGAATTATTAGTAATAATAATAATAATAATAATAATAATAATAATAATAAACATCATACAGAGAAAATCCAATTTCAAATTCAACAATTATCTAATTTCATATTTTTTTTATTTTAGTAAATATTTGAAATGAAGCAATCATTAAATGTTATGTCCATACAAATGTAATTATAAAAAAAGCGCTTTACTTTACAGAGGTAAGCCAATGAAAACTGCCTCTATAGTTTATGTCTGTCAAACTGAGCACTTAAAGGGGATGATTATTGATTAGTGACTTCATCCACATGACGGGCCACAGTTTCCTCCCTCGTGAGCATTTAGTTTTTTATATTAATCTCAATCAGCCAAGACTGGTTCTCTATAATTTGCTGACACAGAAAGTCTGTTTGCCATCTTGAATTCTTTGAAGCACAAGAAGCAACTTGGAGAACTGGAGATGTATTTTTATTTTTTATATCCATTGGAATAAAGATAACCCCAAATTAGCACAACAAGCACTGCAGTGGATTAATAAGTAAATCATTTCCACAGTAGAAGAACATTTTTACCACAAGGCTTTTCAATTTTCAGAAGTTGTTCTACTTGTAATGTTGGGATGTAAACACCACAGTGGAGTCTGTGCAGTGTGTGTTTACCTGTCATCAGTGCGTAGTCCTGTTTCCCAGGTCCCGTACTGACTGTCGGTCTCAGGAACTGGGGTTTCTGAGTCTCTCTCTTGCTCCTCACCTCCTTGCTTTTGCTGCACCTAAAATAACCGGGGAGGAGGAATGAATGAATGAATGAAAGGTAAAACTGGGCCAGGGTCATGATGCTCCAATCAAATTTAGCCGAGGGATCCGGCACAATATTCAAACGAGATGGTGAGCAGAGGTGTCTTCAGTATTCACATTCATTCCTCAGGTAGAAGTATAGATACTAGAGTTTAAAAATACTCCTGTAGAAGTTGAAGTATCAACTCAAGTTTTTTAACTCAAGTAAAAGTATAAAAGTACTGGTTTCAAAACTACTTAAAGTATAAAAGTAAAAGTAATGTAAGGGGGAAAAAAGCCATTAAGTACAAAAGCCATTGAAAATGAATGTATCTTAGTATAATACAAATATATTAAAGAAGCATATATGTGTACTATTGAGCATTAACATGTGTTTCAGAGAGCAGGAGAAAGTGTCAGGAGTATGCACAGGAGACTCATATGGATGCAGGTGGAAGGCTTATAGTCTCATAATGTTTTTGAGAAAGACTTACACCTTACATAAACCTGTTTTTTTGTATTTACAACTTCATCCGACAAATGAGAAACATAATCATAGAACTAGACAGGCCTCAGCAAACAACTTCACCTTGCCTTTACCGAGAACCAACGCAATCAAAAGGTCTGTTATGTATAGGTCTGTAGCTCACTGGAACAGTCTCCCCGCACACTTGATTTCAACCACAGGAATGGCTAGTTTAAAAATTAAACTGAGAGAAGCTGTTTCCACATAATATTATGTTACAATAGTCTATTAGAAAACTACGTTAAGGGAATCCATTCATGTTAATATTTCTATCAATCAGGTTACTTATTAATTTATATTGTACTCAGTACATTACATTCTACTCTGTAATTTACATTAATTTGCATTGTATTATTCAATGTTCATATTATTATTATTATTATTATTTAATGTTCATATGTGCTGAAAATTCATGTTAATATTTTCAGGTTAATTGATCCATGTAATTCTTTGTATAAATGCTTTATTGTTGATTAATTGCTTTATTTAATGTGGAGCCCAGGAAGATTAGTCTTCATATTTATGAGGACTAATGGGGATCCAATAAATAATCAATAAATAAAAAATAAATGATGACTAGTTGCCTATAAGTATTGTAATGGTGCAAAAAGTCAAACTTCATGTTCATGTTATCATTTATCCTAACCTTTATTGGAATGTACATTCAAGTTTAGTTGCAGGAATCTGAGGGAACGGATGTAAGAACAAAACTGGACAAGAACATCTGAAACAACCACAACCAAATTCACTCTATCCGGATGGAGCAATTTAACTGGATAGTTTTTATTAAAGGCCCAAATGAAATAGAGTAACGAGGCTGTTTTTAAAATGTAAGGAGTAAAAAGTACAGATAACTGTGTGAAAATGTAAGGAGTAAAAGTAAAAATAATTACTCCAGTTAAGTATAGATACCCAAAATTTCTACTTAAGTAAGGTAACTAAGTATTTTTACTTTGTTACTTGACACTTCTGACCCCTGATAAACTTTTACAGTTCATTCATATTCCCAGTCCTGACCCAGGGTTAAAAATGTTGTTTCCTAAACACTGCAACAATACTCTTCAATGAACATTAAAGTGTGTTGGTTTAATAAGCAACAACAGCGCTAACAGAACTGGAGGCTGTGGTTGAGAAAGCAGCTGTAAGACTGATGATGAAAGGTGAAGGGATGGGTTCATGGAGACGGGACTGTCGCTGGGACAAAGACGGAGATGCGAGGGTGAGTGATTGAGGTTGTTTGCTGCCTACTGAACCATGCCTTTTTTAATGAGGCCGCGACAGAGGACGTACTGTCTCAAAACTGAGCAGAGCTCAAAGAGGCAGGCCTGCACATGAGCAGATAACCCTGGCCTATATAGAGGGGGAAAAAAGAAACAGTAGAAAAACCTTCTGTGCTCAGATGACGTCAGAGTAACGGGATACACCTGGTTCCTTGACCATAAGAGCAAAAAGAAAGTACACCAGGTCTAAAAATGAAGTGAACACAACTTTTGATGAAGAACACCTAACATAGTACACAGTGTTGTAATTTATCTAGTAAACATTAGTGCTGGGCGGTATGACCAAAAATGTATATCACGGTATTTTTCTAAATTATATCGGTTTCACGGTATATCACAGTATTTTTTTCTTTCATGCACAACTGGGTGTTAACCACATTTTCTAATGATTTGGAAAGGAATTGCTGCAGTGAATTGGCTATTTTACTGTCATGAGGAGGATGCATAAATCAAATAAATTTGATTTAGGCATGCTTTTCAAAGAAAAAAATCATTTACAAAATGACAAGGTAGAAAATATTTATTGAACATAAAAAACTGAACATTTTTTAATTTCCCAGCATTATGTTGTTTTGGTTCCACCTCCTGGTGAATGTTGGTAAAATTCTTATGTGGTTACTTTTTGGTTGGCCAACGATTTATGTTTGTGGTGCAACCGTTACGGGAGCGGCGAGTCTATTTCCTTATTTTACAACGCCGTTATTAATTGTTCGTTTTTTTCCCCCACTTATTCCACCGAACACCGAAAGTTTTTTTTTGCCATTTTCGGCCGAACAATATCGGTTACCGAACAATCGGTGCATCACTACTGCTAAACAGTCCCCTCACAAACAGTGTCCAGCGGCGCTACGTTCCGCAGCGCGGCAGAACGTAGTGCCGCGTTCCCAACGTTGTGTAGCTACTGTACAAACTCACCGGTATTACGGTATATGAAAAATTCATATCATAAGAAAAATAAACACGGTATTCGGTATGAACCGGTATACCGCCCAGCACTAGTAAATATTAAACCTAAATTCAGAAACGGTATGTGAAAAACTGAGTACATCCTTAGTAGGAATTGAGTCAATTGCAGCTACCTATTAAATTGGGGAAACAGTATTGGGGGCCTTTCCCAATACTCCCACTTCCCCTACTTTTCAGCACTACCCCTAAATTGTGCGCGTTCCCGTGAGGTTAGTGGTGTCCCAATTCCTCTTTTCACCTAGGGATCGAGCGTGAGTGGTTATCAATCTGACCCTTCACAGCGAGGGATTTTGGATGCACCCTTGTTGACCGAGGGCTAGAAAAATTTCCCAGAATGCTTTTCGTCGTCATTTGCAGACTGAATAAAAAAAAAAAAAAAAACATGGCGGACATTTCTTATTTTTTAGAGAATAAAATCAATATTTTGAGTTAGTTTCTGCATAAAAATGCATTTTGATTACATTTCTAGCACGAAATATATATTTTACTTTCATAATATTCAGTCAGTGAATGTACATAATCACTCGTTTGCTCGTTGTTGCGAAGTCTTTTTCAGATCTCGCCAGAATAAAGGCTGATTTATGGTTCCGCGTTACACCAAAGCAGAGCCTACGGCGTAGGTTACGCGGCGACGCTCGCCCTACGCCGTAACCTACGCCGTAGGTTCTGCGTCGATTTAACGCGGAACCATAAATCAGCTCCCGAGCCGGCAGGCAGAAATCTCGAAATTTTCGGAGCAAATTTCTTAACAGGCATAGCTACAACTGTTAGATTTCATCTACTAAACCAACATTTATCTTCCTAAATGATTTATTTCAGCCAGCGGTAATTCTCCACAGAGCTGCAGGTTTCTCCCCCGGGACGACGGCGCAGGTTGACCTGGCGATCACGTCTGTTCTCCGGCTGCTGCTGCTGCTCCGGACCGGCTCGGATCAAATTTCTTAACAGGCGTTATTAGGATAAACTGAGCCCAGGTTGGGGATCTTAACGGTTACTTTTACGCCTGAAAAAATATTAAAACTTAATAAAGTGGCATATTAACAGCGCTACAGCTGAAATTAAAACAGCTTTTATCTCTGGGCTTCCTGATATGGTGTGACGTTTGTGCAAACGTAACTACGCAGTCGCTTACGTACTCTAACGTAAACCACGCAGTGACGCAGCAAGCAAAATTTAGGGGTAGTGCTGAAAAGTAGGAGTAGTGGGAGTATTGGGACTGGGCCCTGGGAAGATTTCAAGTGCCCTAAAAATGTATGGCTTCTTTTTTAGGGGTAGTGGGAGAAAGTGGGGGGAGTATTGGGATTGGCTCTAAGATCATTTTCAAAGTATTTGGAGTCCATCATTGTAAACTCAAAAAGTATTATTTACAAGCAGAAGGCATTCAAAAAAGATGTTAATCTTGTGAGGAGTGGATGTCCAAGCAAGATCTGCCCAAGGTGCTCAGAGAAACTGCAAAAAACTCAAGAGTTTCTACTCTGTCTGCAGGCCAGCAGCATTTTAAACTCCTGCTCCAACGGCAGAGAAGTCGACACCAGTTCTAGATAGCTTGTGCTTAGCTAATGAGGGTACTTTAGCATTACTCTTTTCCCTTTTCACCTATTTACAAGCACTGAAATGTCCCTGTTTGTTTTTGTTTAGGGGTCAGGCATGCAAATTCTGTTGCATTTTAAGAGATAAATCAAAGCTCATCAGAATGGCTACGATATATCTTTGACTTCTGTCTGTAAAACTTTTTTCTGTAAAAAAAAAAATGGTTAAGACTTTGTCCCAACCTTTTTTTAATTTGATGCCGTATTTTAAGTAAAAGATCTGATGAGGTACAGTTATTTTAATATCCTGATAGATTAAGCATTAGAATTTAAGGTGGGAGTGGTTTCTTTTCCTCTTGACTGCATAAAAGGCGCTGACACTAAACACAGAGTAAACTGATTCTTAAAGCTTTGGGAATGCATTCCTGTTTTCTTTATATATGCGAGTGAGTATGAGAATGAGTGCAGAGATCCAAGAGTAAAGAAAACAATAAGTGTAAGAGTAAGAAGGGGGAAGAACATGTGTGAGTACAACTCTGAAAAATATTGATTATGCGTAGTAAAAACAACAAAAAACAGGGAGGGAAAAACACTAGTTTAAGCCGCTAGTCACCACTGAAGCTTTTTCCTTACAGAAAAAGAGAAAAGAGAGAACATTAGAGTGGCATTCAACAATGTCCTTGTCTCTAAGAAAGTCAGTTTTCTTCAGCTCATCTGCTTCAAGGACTTACAATAATCCCACTTTTCCCCACTGGCATCACAGGGTCAAACATTCAGTGTAGAAATGAGTTCACAATCGGACACCGCTTGTGCAGCCAGTAAAAAAAAAAAAACACGTTTCACATCCACAGAGTGGGTAATCCTGAAAGCAGCCACCACTTCACACGTTTCAACAAATTCAAATCCATTTATTTTCTCCTATATCATTCCCCCCTCTTCCATATGTTGCTACATACTCTGTCACTACTGGATTAAACTTTAATCCTAGTTTCAAAACACTGCGGTGATAAAAATTCCAATCCTGTGCGGTTGTGTGTTTTACTCAACATAATCACACCCACAGTACACACCCTTACCTGACCGACTCAGGAAGGAACGCTGCCTTTGCTGGGGCATGTCGGGGAGAGAGGCTTTTATTGGGCAGCTAAAGACTCCTATGGCAACGTTTTACCAAAATAAAAGGGCCTTTCAAATCCTCAACCTCAATTCCTCGCTTTATTTTTTGGTGCAGTCTACATTTATCTACAGACAATGCCAGCTTAGACAGATATACTGGCTAAAAAAAACCCCTCAGATAATCTTTCAGTATAAAAATGACATGAATTCAATGATTTACTGTAAACCTATGGAAATAAAGTTGATGACAGAGGCCTACTTGAACCAACAGGTCCAGTAGCCGTGACTTATAGCTGTCATCTGGAGGGCTTTTCCTTAATAACATTAGCAATAGTGCATTTCCCCTGGACAGGAAGGGTGTGTCAAGGGAAACAACATAACAAAGAGCGGATGAATGGAGAGATGAAGGAGAGAAAGGGCTGATCACTAAATAGGTCTGACTGACAATCTCCAGAGGAAGGGGCAGGAAGGGCAGTCGTGGAAACTTCTACTTGCACTGATCGCAGGTTTCTCCCCGTTTCAGTGACAGAAGCCAGAAGGAATGGAGTTAACACTTAGCTGCTCCCTGAAAAAAAGAAAGCTGTGCTGTAAAGCAGCTAACAGATGGTGTAACATCAGACTGAAGCAGCAGGAACCGCTACTGGATACGATGCATGTCTTTACACGAACACAGCAGTGGTGATGCCATTTTAAAAGGCAGTTTATGACATCGTCAAGGAATGCGTGTACCTTTTACTAGATTACTATAATTACCATCACTGTATAAAATTGAAAAGTGTCGTCTTTGAGTCAAAGCTTGTGAATCACCTTTGTTTTTAAGTGTTTACATATTTTTGTACTGTAGCCAATACGGCTATGAAAGCAGGTGGCTACGACCCACCCATGGGCTTCTCCTGGTTATAGAAAGCCAGAAGTGTTGCAGCTGCCTCTTATGATGTACCCCTGGTCTAATAAAAGCAGTAAAAACACTTAAGTCACCACATTGTACTATTGGCCCTGTCCCAACACTCCCACTACCCCTCGTTTTAGGCCCTACCCCTAAATTTTGCGCGTTCCCGTGAGGGTAGTGGTGTCTCAATTCCTCTTTTCACCTAGTGGTAGTGGAGAAAACTAGTGTAGTGGCTGAATCTGTCCCTACGGATCGAGGGATTTCTGATGCTCACTAGTTTGATCTAGGTACAGAAAAAATTCCCAGAATGCTTTTTCGTCGTCATTTGCAGACTGAATCAAAAAAAAACAAACATGGCGGACATTTCTTATTTTTTAGTGAATAAAATCAATATTTTGAGTTAGTTTCTGCATAAAAATGCGTTTTGATTACATTTCTAGCGAGAAATATATATTTTACCGTATTTTCTGGACTATAAGCCGCTACTTTTTTCATAGGTTTTGAACCATGCGGCTTATACAAAGGTGCGGCTATTTTGTGGATTTTTCTTCCACCACTAGGGGGTGCTCTAACCGGAATTAGAATCAAAACTAAGACAAAATAAATGCAAAGAAGAATAGGCTACTTCTTCTTTAGCAGATAGAAGTAGGTAGAAGCATATTTTAAACAGATAAATAAATACCGGTTATTTTCTCTTGGTTCTGTCCCGTTTTAATCAGCAAAGTTGCTGCCGTGTTAAAAGACACTGTTAGGAAAGATCTATTTAGGTACAAACATGTACATCATTTACAGCTCAAAATCCTAGTAAATATCTAATCTAACAACATAAATATCTGCGGCTTGCATATCTTTTTTTTTTTTAACTAGAGCGGATGCGGCTTGTATATCTTTTTTTAATAATTTTTTAAAAAATAGAGCGGATGCGGCTTATATACAGGTGCGGCTTATAGTCCAGAAAATACAGTACTTTCATAATATTCACTCAGTGAATGTACATAATCACTCGTTTGCCCGTTGTTGCGAAGATCTCACCAGAATAAAGGCTGATTTATGGTTCTGCGTTACACCAACACAGAGCCCTCGGCGTAGGTTACGCGGCGACGCGCGCCGTACGCCGTACCCTACGCCGTACCCTACGCCGTAGGCTCTGCGTCGATTTAACGCGGAACCATAAATCAGCTCCGGAGCCGGCAGGCAGAAATCTCGAAATTTTCGGAGCAAATTTCTTAACAGGCGTAGCAACAACTGTTAGATTTCATCTATTAAACCAACATTTATCTTCCTAAATGATTTATTTCAGCCAGCGGTAATTCTCCACAGAGCTAAAGGTTTCTCCCCGGGACGACGGCGCAGGTTGACCTGGCGATCACGTCTGTACTCCGGCTGCTGCTGCTCCGAGCCGGCGGCTCTTATCTCCGAAAACATCAGATCAAATTTCTTAACAGGCGTTATTTGGATAAACTGAGCCCAGGTTGGGGATCTTAATGGTTACTTTTACGTCTGAAAAAATATTAAAACTTAATAAAGTGGCATATTAACAGCCCTACAGCGGAAATTAAAACAGCTTTTGGCTCTCAGCTTCCTGATTTTAGGGTTAGGGATGGAAGTAGGAGTAGTGGGAGTATTGGGACAGGCCCCTGGGAAGATTTCAAGTGCCCTAAAATCTGTCCCTTCTTTTTTAGGGGTAGTGGTAGTGAGGGAGGGCTAGTGGTAGAAAGTAGGGGGAGTATTGGGATTGGGCCATAGTGTCTTATCTCAAATCCAAGTTCCCCCCATCTGCTCAAATCTGACCACCGAGTCTGGAGGTGGTCGGATGGAAAAACATGCTCTGTAGTCACTGCAGTCGTCAATATCAATTAGTCTACATATATTCAAAACAACAACAGAAAACACCAGCCCCAGCAGCACTGCTGTCCTGTCAACACATGCCAATAACACTCCAGCCGTAAAACACACGGCTTACATTAAGACAAACTCTGCAAGTCAAACTGAACTGTGTTATGTAATAAAAATAATAACACAAGTTGTGAATACAGACAAAGGCTCAATGTTCTACAAAGCATCTGGTAAGAACGAAGGGCAGGAATGTCAAAACCTGACTTGGCTTAAGATATTTTCAGGGTGCACTGAACCTGATGTAAAGGATTACTTTCAGTCTGAGGAGTTGTTTTTTCAGGTTTTTTGATGATTATTTGAGATCAAATGTTGTCAGTTGCTGACCTTATTAATTAACGATAATAATAATAATAATTAAAGCTGCAAGCAGCGATGAACGGGACCTCGCGCGTTGAATTTCCACCAATTGAGTTCAAGGACTCAATACCGAGTCTGATGACACCACCCACGACTCTCTATGTCAAACCATTCAAAAGTTATGGCAGAATCACATATCGACCAATCAGCTACTAGCATCACTTCCTGTTTAGCGTTGAAGTTTGACGCGGCACCACGGCCATTTCACGAAAACTCACGATTTTGATAACTTTTCATCGTTAACGTCTTTTGTGTCTCCTGAGCGAGTTTCATGTCGAACGGACGATCCTGCTAGGAGGAGTTTGTTAAAGTACGACACGGGAAAATGGCATAAAATTGCGCCAAAATTACACGATTAATTCAAAATGGCCGACTTCCTGTTCGGTTTCGGCCATGGCGCCAAGAGACTTTTCTTTAAGTTGCGACATGATACAGGTGTGTACCGATTTTCGTGCATGTACGTCAAACCGTATTGTGGGGCTTGAGGCACAAAGTTTTCTAGGGGGCGCTGTTGAGCCATTAGGCCACGCCCCTTTTTGACACCATTAGAATACGTAATTTTTCGCCACATGGGACGTGCGTGCCAAGTTTCACAACTTTTCAAGTAAGTTATGTGCCTCAAAAACGCAATTGTTTTCGGATAAAATAATAATAATGGTACCGATTTCAATAGGGATTCGCACAAGCCTTGCTGGTGCGAATAATAATATTATGATGATTAGGGATTCTTCCACCTGTGATAATGATGAAAGTTCATTTAACTGGATGCAAAATTGAAAATATTGAAAGGGGCGTAGAAAAAGATGAAAAGGGTAATGACTGTTATTATGTCACCTCTATTAGAGAAAGATCTCGCAATGAAGGGCACAATAATGGTGTCAAAATAACTAATATACACTCCTTTAATCCACTTACTAACTTCCTGGCAACTGTGTCAAATGTAACTATGACTGAGTGTCATCCCCTCGTTGGTGGGGAGTCGTGCAGAGAGCTCGACAGCAGCTGCTGATTCCTAAAACTAAGACATAGTGATAAAAGTGGCAGCTACTAAGCTATGAAAACACCACTTATCTTTAGGAACGGTGACTCATGACGCGTTGTACAGCATTTGAACAAATGGGCGTTAGCTTTAGGCAGCAGTCTCCCTGTATGTATACATGCCTCTCTTGGATTTGCAAATCTGTTCTCCACACAGACCAGGCGGAGTGTCTGGGTGGAAGCACATGACAATAATTTCAAGTAAACAAGGCTTTTGTCTTTTAAAAAGTGAACGTCTCTAAATAAGCATAATGTGATCATAGCAAGTAACCACATTTTCCTTCTTTTATCAGTCATTACAAAATGATTTAAGTGGGAAATGACCTGGAAAAACCACAAGAACAACAGCTCCGCTAAACAGAGAGCGAACGTTTAGGATGTTACAAGAAAAGGTTCTTGGATGATACTGGGTGAATTAGGGTTCAAACCAGGGGTGTCAAATGTGCGGCCCGAGAGAGGTTTTCCATGCGTCCCGCGAGAAGTTTCCAACGCAAAAAAACAAAATGTTAGTTTAGTAAAAAGGAAGGCATAAATAATTGCCATGAATCGCAGCATATCCCATAATATATTTCTTCTACAAATCCATCGTTATTCCACAAATAGAGCAGTTTTCGACATTTTTTTAGTTTTCTAGAATGCATTTGCCGATTGTATTTCTTTGTAAACGGTCGTTTATTTTTATTAACTGACTACTATTATATATTTTCGCAGGAAAAATATCACTGCTAAAAAAGATGATAGAAGATATTTATTCGGAGAATTTCAGTTTTGAATACGAGGATAGTGACAAAGTAAAACAGTTAAAAAAGAAGTGCTGACTTTTTCGGCACACTGGCGTAAATATCCGCGCCAATTTTTAAAAATAAATACACTTAATTGTACTGGAAAAATCTCTAAATCACAAAGAAACACTCTCGGATGTAATAAGAAAGATTTTGCTTTCAATTAAATTTCCTAATAAATAAAAAAGCAAAATATAAAAAAAACATACTTGTTTCTGTTTCAAGAAAAGAGCCTGATGAAATATATTTAACATAATTAGAGTGTAAACAAAGTGCATATTTCCTTTAAAATTAACTAAACTGATATTGGATTAGATAACAATAGTAAAAAAAAAAAGAATTAGAAAAAAAAAATTCGCACCGTTTTTGTTATTTTGAGCGTGAAAAGAATTGGTCAAATCCAGCCCGCCAAGCAAAATGAGTTTGACACCCCAGGTTTAAACCCTTTTGAATGTCGTTGACAGCCTGCAGTGTACACACTAGGGACCAATGTATTAGTTACACGTGCTAGAGAGAGACGGCGTCACAAGGGTAATGTCTGAGATGCGACGGAGGCAAAAAGAGTTGGATGAGGAGCAGCGGAGCATCTGAACAGATGTACAAGTTCTTCACATTTTTGGCTTCAGACCAAATAGCTGATGAAGAAGCAGCTGTTACCAACAGTGACATGCACATTGCTGCAAAATTACTAGAATTCCCCTTGTGCTTTATTTAACTCTAACAGATGTGAACGTAATACTTCTAAAAGTATGTAATCATAGAGAAGAGGAAAAAACAAAACAAAAACAAAACACACTGTGGCCTCGACCGTACAGGACTGTCTGAGAAAATTAGAATATTGTGATAAAGTTCTTTATTTTCTGTAATGCAATTACAAAAACAAAAATGTCATACATTCTGGATTCATTACAAATCAACTGAAATATTGCAAGCCTTTTATTATTTTAATATTGCTGATCATGGTTTACAGCTTAAAGCGGCACTATGTAACTTTTCCAGCTTAATCTAATATTTCATCATCATCATTGTGATGGTACATCAACTTCCAACAGGTTTAATGAACCTCTGTCATGGTCTGAGGGGTCTGTATCGCCTTCACTGGCACTATGTAACTTTGAGGAGCATGGTAGGAACCCTTCCACACTAAAAAACTACACATTTTTACGGCTTTGACTGCTTTACGGCATACGTCACTTCCCCCTCCTTCCCGATTCGCAGTCGAGACGAAAATGGGCGGTTTAACTTTTCACCGCTTTCCTGCTCGGAGGCAGAACCACGGAGGCCGAGTACCTGATATAACAGAGTAAAAGAGTGAAAGAGTCGTCGGCTCGGTTGGATCGCGGCTGTAACGAGTCCGACCAAACATAACGTTCCTCCGTAAACAAACTAACACGCACACAGACGGGCGTCGGATCAAAACACGGGTTTTACTCCCCACTTCTCCAGCTAAACGCAGTTGTTGGCCAGCTCTCTGCGGTGCGATTAATTTTGTTGAGGAAAAAATATTAACTATTTGATTTGTAGCTGCAGAGGAAAAAAATAATCTCACGAGGAAAAAAAAATATTGCTCACGCCTCGGAGCCTCTTCAGCATAATATAGCAGTCAAAAAAAAGAAAAGAAAAGTAAGAGTAATACAAAACATGTACTGTATGTTGTACTATTATACTAATTTATTGAAACACATGGTGAGTCAAACATTTACCAAAGCAGCTGCCAAACACTCCTAAACAAGGTAGTAAGATGGTGGTTCTGCAGAACTGCGGCAGTAAATCCTTCTAAAGAGTGGCGCTCCGACGAGGAGCTCCATTCTTTAGTAGGGATTTCATATGGATCCAAACCGTTAATAATCATTATTTTCTCCATATCCTGCTCCCTGGCTTCCTTGTTTAAGGTATCCCGGTAAATTCCAGTTCCTTTCCAGCAGTTTAACATCCTTTTTTTTGCGTTCCGTCTGTTCACTTGGTGAAACAGAAAAGCGTCCCGTCTTCTCTCAAAACAAATGCAGCGACGGGACAGGAGTTTTCCGGCAGTACGCGCTGGTGCTCATGGGAAACGTAGTGTTCTTTCTGGTAAAACAATACCGCTTTTGTCCAAAAGATGCCGCCAAACTCAGAAAAGCTGAAAGTTACGTTGTGCTGCTTTAAGATTAAGATTCCCAGAATATTCAAATTTTTTGAGATAGGATATTTGAGTTTTCTTAAGCTGTAAGCCATAATCAGCAATATTAAAATAATAAAAGGCTTGCAATATTTCAGTTGATTTGTAATGAATCCAGAATGTGTGACATTTTTGCATTACAGAAAATAAATGACTTTATCACAATATTCACATTTTCTGAGACAGTCCTGTACATGCAGGTATTGTATTGTTTGTACCTGAAACCAGCATTTAACTGCACTGTAGTCAGATGTGAGTGTGTGTGGGACGTCTTACAGCCGTGGGGGTGTTGGGTGCCGTGCGTCTGCGTAAGGAAAGACGCTGCTGGCTCCGCAGGGAGAACCTGCGAATGGACTCCCTGCTCCGGGAGGCCAGGGAGCGCAGGGAGTTGGTTCTCTTGAAGTCTCCGATACCGTCCTCCCCCCGGCCTCCCCTCTCCACCGAGCTGGACAGGAAGTTGAGCGCCCCGTGAAGGGAGCGACGGACGTTTCCCACCCAGCCCGTCACCTGAGACTGAGCCACCGACAGCTTGTCTCCGAGGTATTCCATCACAGATCCGCTGTGTCTTAACGGAGCCGGTGAGCCGAGCTGCAACTCTCGCCGTCACAGCGAGCAGGAAGTCATTAGAGTTCAGAGATACCGGGGAGGTGACGGTCCGGGGATGGGTGTCCTAGGTGTTCACTGACGCATGTTGCAGGGTCAACGCTGCAGCAGTGAGGAAGGTGACGAGGAGGAAAACAACAGAGCTCAGCCACTTTGAAGTCGTGATGCAGCACAAATAAATGCAAGTCAGTCAGTCCGTGACCATCGCAGGACTTTCCTCGTTCCTCCTAAAAGGCCCGTCTGCAGCGCAGTCCCCCCGGAGCCATCGGGATTCTTATTTCAACTCGTCACTGTCATGGCTCCACGCAGTCTGCCTCAAGTGAATTTTTGAAGCTTTTCTAATGTCTATTTTGATGCTTACAAAATATGTCCTGGCACAACACCCAATTGGGTATTTAAAGGTTATCTTAGGCCGGTACTTAGTAACGGGTTAAGAAGGGTACTACTCCGTTAGACACCCTGAAGAACTGATTCTTTGCCCTACGACAGGTTTCCCACACATTTTTCTATTTCTGGCTTAAAGTGCACAAAAGTGCTGCTCAAGAACAAAAGTTTAAAATGTTTAAAAGTTTAATGATGAAGTCATATTCTCAAACGTTTACCAAAAGATTCACTCATGTCTATCCCTTGAGGCGCCGGTCTGCTACGGCGATGCCGATCTTCCAGGTAAGAGCTTGACTGTCCCGAGACCTGAATTACAGCCGACCTAAACCCAACGGCTTCCCAGAGCTGATCCGTTTACGTCCCACAATAAAGGCCCAGATGTAAATGTTTGAAAAGGACAGTCCATCCAACAAGGTTACGACCACATCATGCACAGAAAGCTCTGGCTAAAAGCTGCGTAAGAAAAACTGTACGGAACAGCTGGTGGCAAAAAGAAAAGCTGCTGTAGTCATTCGTATTCCATGAGGAAAACCAGAGGGCAACCAATGCAGTGCTGAGCGAAGGAAAAAGGAGAGAGAGAGAGTGTCGCGGGAGGAAAGTCAGATCCAGAATGAAGGAAAAGGGAATTTTTCCTCTCTCCCCAGCCTTGCACTGCAGGTACGGGCAGGTAGAAGAAAATGCGTCAGCAGTGCTGCTCTTTGTAGTCAGCGTTCTAGGACTCTCCAACAAGGAGAAACTGGGTGGAGGGAGAGAGTGTGTGGAACGGATCGGGAGAGAGTGAGAGAGAGAATGGGAGGTTCTTGATTCACAGCGGTGGAGGGGAGGAGGGGAGGAGGAGGAGGAGGAGGGTGATAAATGTTCTGCGGTGCTCCGGTCAAATTCAGTGGCAGTCAGGAGACGGTGAAATGACACAGCCAGTCGCGCTGGCAAGAGAAGTGGACACAGATGAAGGAGAGACAAGAAAGAGAACATATTTCCCCGCGTGGCTTACAGCATCGTAATTAAAACAAAAAGAAACAGAAAGTTGCAGGGGAAAAAAAAAAAAAGCTTGGATGGCAAAGTATAATTCAGCCGCATAGGAGTGAGCAAAAAGCACAACCCAGTTTACAAGAAAACCAGAAATAGATTTAATACGCATGAGGCAGGAAAGAAAAGGGTGCAAATTGAAGAGTGAAAAAAGGAGATTTCACTATATGCTCAACCAGTTTGTCAGGTCGGTTTAGACAAAAGCAAGAAACAATTTGGAGGGGGGGGGGGGGTCAACTTAGTGTTTGCCTAACTCCTGCTCAAAGTCAAACTCGCACAAACAACTAAAGAGACTTCCTGGCGTTTGCAGAGGACTTAACCAAGGTTTCTGCCAGCGAGCTGGAACGCTACAGAAAGACACTTTGCATGACTCAATTTGCACGTTGCAAAATTAACCTACGACTAGTGCAGGGGGGTCAGAAAAGCCTCAATGCTGCACACCAATGCCCCCTATAGGCAGTACTCAAGTTGTAAATAAAAATCAGGGGGGATGGTGGATTTTATCATATGGGGACAGATCATTTGTGCTGATTACAAATAATATAATTGCGACCCGGTAACGGATAAGCGGGAGAAGATGAGTGAGTGAGTGACAAATAATATAATTTATTACAAATAATAGCAGTGACCAAAACACCTGCAGAAATACTGCAGGAATGACATAGCAGCAGTTAAATGCAGCCTTCTGTAAGCTTTAAATATCCACTGGGCTTACATCAAATACATCAAAACACAACAATAAAAACACTTTTCTGAACTTATCAATATGACTCTGTCCTTCACAGGATAAGTAAAATGGATCACTGCAAAAACTCACAATCTTAACAAGAATATTTGTCTTATTTCTAGTTAAAATGTATCATTTTAGTAAAAAAAATCTCATTACACTGAAAACAAGACTCATCACTGGAAAAACCAACAATTTTCTCCTGTTTCAAGTAGATTTTCACTTGAAATAAGTAGAAAAATCTGCCAGTGGAACAAGATTTTTTTGCTTGTAATGAGAAGATAAATCTTGTCCCACTGGCAGATTTTTCTACTTATTTCAAGTGAGAATTTACTTGAAACAGGTGAAAATTGTCAAATAAGTTATTTTTCTGGTGATATTTTTCTGGTGATGACTCTAAATGTTGAAATAGCAGTAAAACCACATTAATTGATGAAATGACATAAGGGATGGAAAGGAGGGATGGCAGTTTTACAGGGGGGATGATTTGGACCGTTTTTATTTCAGGGGGGGATGCTGTCCCCCCTCATCTCCAGTACTGCCTATAGGATATCTGATTTTCTTTTTTTTTTTTTTAAAGTGCTTTGCTACAGGAAACTGCTGTGAGGTTCTCAGTTTTCAGGAGAATGCAAACTAACCACTCTAGTGTAAGTCTTGGCCTCAAAATGGCTGCCTGTGATTGTCCTTGTTCAACAGGGAATATTTTACTGGTATCTGCAAGTTTGAATATCAGAGTAACTTTTAGCAATGCCGAATGACGAATTAACAACAACCAATAAATCAAGAATCTCTATTATCTTACGTTACTTAGTAGAGCTAAGTAGAGATCTTAAAAATGGCTATGAAAACAATTTGTGAATAAACTGAGAGGGGAATGCACTACACACTGCATGATTATGTTTTATAACAATTGAATGGCAACAATTTTGGGTTGTTTGATCAGGGATTTGTAATACAGTGGCGAGAAAAAGCTGCGAGACCTTTGGTTTTTTTAAATCAATTTGCCATAAAATGCAATATGATCATCTAAATCACAATAATGGATTAACAAAACCGTTTTTTTAACCTGATACCACACAAACGATTATAATTTCTTGCCTATTTATTAAACTCACTCACTTAAAGCAGCACAACGTAACTTTCAGCTTTTGTTGAGTTTGGCGGCTCCTTTGGACAAAAGCGGTAGTGCTTTACCAGAAAGAACACTACATTTCCCATGAGCACCAGCGTGTACTGCCGGAAAACTCCTGTCCCGTCGCTGCATTTGTTTTGATAGTGAATGAAATAAGACGGGACGGACTTTCAAAACTACTTTTCTGTTTCACCAAGTGAACAGACGGAACGCAAAAAAAAAAGATGTTAAACTGCTGGAAAGGAACTGGAATTTACCGGGATACCTTAAACAAGGAAGCCAGGGAGCAGTATATGGAGAAAATAATGATTATTAACGGTTCGGATCCATATGAAATCCCTACTAAAGAGTGGAGCTCCTCGTCGGAGCTCCACTCTTTATAAGGATTTACTGCCGCAGTTCTGCACAACCACCGTCTTAGGCCCAATCTCAATACTCCCCCTACTTTTCTTCACTCGCCCTTCTTTTCTCCACTCGCACTTCTTTTCTTCCCTAACCCCTAAAAAAGAAGGGGGAGATTTTAGGGCACTTGAGATCTAGGGAACTTGGCTCAGGTGCCTGTCCCATTTCTCCTACTCCCCCTCGTTTTCATCCCTAACCTGATCAGGAAGCAGAGAGCCAAAAGCTGTTTTAATTTCAGCTGTAGCGCTGTTAATATGGCACTTTATTAAGTTTTAATATTTTTTCAGGTATAAAGGTAACCTTAAGATCCCCAACCGGGGCTCAGTTTATCCAAATAACGCCTGTTAAGAAATTTGACCCGATGTTTTCGGAGATGAGAAGAGCCCCCGGCCCCGGGGAGCAGCCTCAGCTCACAGCCCGAGAACAGACGTGTCCGCCGGGTCAAGCTGCTGCGTCAGCCCCGGGAGAGAAACTCTCTCTGGGACGCAGCTCTGTTGAGAATTATGCTGGCTGAAATAAATCATTTAGGAAGATGTTGGTTTAATAGATGAAATCTAACAGTTGTAGCTACGCCTGTTAAGAAATTTGCTCCGAAATTTAGAGATTTCTGTCTGCCGGCTCCGGAGTTTAGGTCCGCATTAAATAGACGCAGCCTATGGCGTAGCTTACGTAACCTACGGCGTCGCTTAGGTAGGTTACGTAACCATATTCCGGCGCGATCTTAGCGAACAACGGACAAAAAAGGGATTATGTACATTCACTGAGTGAATATTATGAAAGTAAACTATTGGTTTGCGCCGAGAAATGTAATCAAAATGCATTTTTATGCAGAAACTAACTCAAAATATAGATTTTATTCCCAAAAAAATAAGAAATGTCCGCCATGTTTGGTTTTTTGATTCAGTCCGCAAATGACGACGAAAAGCATTCTGGGAAATTTTCATACCCCCTCGCTCGCCAAGTGAGCATCTGCAAACCCTCGATTTGAAGGGGCTATTCTCAGCCCCTAGCCCTCGTTATGCCCCCTCCCCCTAGGTGAAAAGAGGAATTGGGACACCACTACCTTCACGGGAACGCGCAGAAGTTAGGGTTAGTGAAGAAAACGAGGGCGAGGGGGAGTATTGGGACGCAGCCTTAGGCCATCTTTTTTGGGAGTGTTTGGCAGCTGCTTTGGTAAATGTTTGACTCGACATGTGTTTCAATAAATTTGTAAAATAGTACAACATACAGTACATGTTTTGTATCCCTCTTACTTTTCTTTTCTTTTTTTTACTGCTATATTATGCTGAAGAGACTCCAAGGCGTGAGAAATATTTTTGTTTTCCTCGTGGGATTATTTTTTTCCTCTGCAGCTACAAATATAGTTAATATCTTTTCCTCAACAAACTAGTTTTATCTGCAGATTGGGGTTAATCGCACCGCAGAGAGCTGGCCAGCAACTGCGTTTAGCTGGAGAAGTGGGGAATAAAACCCGTGTTTTGATCCGACCCCGGTCTGTGTGAGTGTTTGTTTGTGGTTTTACTGAGGAACGTTATGTTTGGTCGTTACAGCCGTGATCCAACCGAGCTGACGACTCTTTTACTCTGTTATATCAGATACTTGGCCTCCGTGGTTCTGCCTCCAAGCAGGAAAGCAGTGAAAAGTTAAACCATTATTGATCTTTTCCCCACATCTGTTGTGTGGAGCTGCTGCAGCTACAACGCAGCAACGGGTTACCAGCTTCTGTGGAGCTCTGCGCTCCACGCCCCGCCCAAAGTGACGTATGCCGTAAAGCAGTCAAAGCCGTAAAAATGTGTAGTTTTTTAGTGTGGCAGGGTTCCTACCATGCTCCTCAAAGTTACATAGTGCCAGTGAAGGCGATACAGACCCCTCAGACCATGACAGAGGTTCATTAAACCTGTTGGAAGTTGATGTACCATCACAATGATGAAATATTAGATTAAGGTGGAAAAGTTACATAGTGCTACTTTAAGTTGAACAGTCCTGAATGAAAAGACCAGTTTGAGTCAGAATGGGAAATCTGGAGACTGAATAATAAGAGTTTGGAGGTTTAGAGCTAATCTGACTCCTAAAAAGACATTTTAAGTAACACAAGTAGCACCTGCTGATGTGGACCATGCCTTGCAAAAGGGGAATCCTAAAGGCTTAAACAGATTAAGCAAAGTTTATCCAAACATGGCTGGAAAGAGATAAAGTGAGATAAAGTGATAAGTCTCCAGTACTCATCAGCCCAGTTTGATTGTCTACAAATGGAGATGACAACACAGAGGAATGCTGTGCATAAAACATTAATGTGTGCCTGAGATTTGCCAAAGAGCACTTTAGCAATCCATATGTGAACTGCTGAAGCAAATGTTGAATGGCTCCAGGTGATAACCACGGTGCAAAAAGAGCACGGCTTACTATCATGGAAATGTCATCCCAGTAATGAACCGTGGTGAAGGACGTATCATGGCTGGACCTTCCTTCTCTACCTTAGGGTCTTGACATGTTACCATCATCAAGGAATAAAAATAAATACATAAATGAATAATAATCATCATCCACAAGTTTACCAAAATATCCAGCAGTAAAATATCATGCTGGAATATCAGTGGAGTTAAAACAATGTCCAAACATTAACCAGTTTAAAAGCTTTCAGGGGCCTGATATAACACTATTGGGTGAATGGGTAGATCTTTGTATATTTATGTACAGAAATGGGCAGCATATAGTGTAAATAAGTATATTTATATAAATATTTATATGGGCATGTGTGTACAAATATATAGAAATATTCAACTATTTGTATGTATGTATGCATGTATAAGTATGTGTGTGAGCTAGGGATGGGCGGTATGGACTAAAAAAATGTATCACGATAATTTCTGGCATTTATCCCGATAACGATAAAAATGAGGATAAAAAAATACCAATTCAACTCCACCTTTGTAACTATAAACTTCCTTCCTTCCTTCCTTCCTTCCTTCCTTCCTTCCTTCCTTCCTTCCTTCCTTCCTTCCTTCCTTCCTTCCTTCCTTCCTTCCTTCCTTCCTTCCTTCCTTCCTTCTCCTTCCTTCCTTCCTTCCTTCCTTCCTTCCTTCCTTCCTTCCTTCCTTCCTTCCTTCTCCTTCCTTCCTTCCTTCCTTCCTTCCTTCCTTCCTTCCTTCCTTCCTTCCTTCCTTCCTTCCTTCCTTCCTTCCTTCCTTCCTTCCTTCCTTCCTTCCTTCCTTCCTTCCTTCCTTCCTTCCTTCCTTCCTTCCTTCCTTCCTTTCCTTCCTTCCTTCCTTCCTTCCTTCCTTCCTTCCTTCCTTCCTTCCTTCCTTCCTTCCTTCCTTCCTTCCTTCCTTCCTTCCTTCCTTCCTTCCTTCCTTCCTTCCTTCCTTCCTTCCTTCCTTCCTTCCTTCCTCCTTCCTTCCTTCCTTCCTTCCTTCCTTCCTTCCTTCCTTCCTTCCTTCCTTCCTTCCTTCCTTCCTTCCTTCCTTCCTTCCTTCCTTCCTTCCTTCCTTCCTTCCTTCCTTCCTTCCTTCCTCCTTCCTCCTTCCTTCCTTCCTTCCTTCCTTCCTTTAAATATAGGACTAAATAAGTTTACACTTCTTCCTACTCCTTTTTTGGCACATTTAAATCAAGATAGCAAGTTTTAAAGGATGAAATTCTTTGTTTTGTTGTTTTTCTTAAACTTCTCATGAAGTGTTGTTTCTTTTTTTTTTTTACATGTACAAAAATAAAATAAATCAAATCAAATGGTGGAAGTGTGCCAGATGGCTGATGCAGCAATGAACTTAAACAAAATAAACCCACTGTAACTCCACACACAAACCCAGTTACACACACTGTAACTGTAAACCCACAAAATAGACCGGCTTCAGAAAAATGAAATTGATCTTTTGAAGTTGTTCCAGTGAGCAGCCAGACCTGCTGTAGAACGAGCAATAAAGAGAAAAAACAACCCTCAAACATTCTGCATCAGACCTGCACCGTTACCAGAGGGATTTGCTTAAAAGCCACTGCTGCCACAAACCGTCAACTCCAAGGGTTCAATTACGTTTTCCTACAGCACTGTAAATGTATTTCTGCCTTTGTTCCCTTATGGAGCCGGAGCAATAAACATCATCCAAACGGTTTCAATTTACAATTCCACCGGATACCAAATGTTAACATTTATTTCAAGAAGAAATTGTCTTCAAGGACAAATTCCGTAACCCTCCAACTAGGAATGGGTGATATTTTACCGTTCACGATAAACTGTCAAAAAAATTCCCCACAGTAAGAATTTGTATCTCACGGTAAAAACGATAAATTCCCATTGATGATGTTTTTGTGTAAAACTGATTTATTGTTCTGTGTTAAATCCACGCACAACGAAAGAAAGAAAGGAGGAACGAAAAAAAAGAAAGAAAGAAAGAAAGAAAGAAAGAAAGAAAGAAAGGAGGAACGAAAAAAAGAAAGAAAGAAAGAAAGAAAGGAGGAACGAAAAAAAGAAAGAAAGAAGAAAGAAAGGAGGAACGAAAAAAGAAAGAAAGAAAGAAAGAAAGAAAGAAAGAAAGGAGGAACGAAAAAAAGAAAGAAAGAAAGAAAGAACAGAAAGAAAGAAGTAGATCCCTACCACCAACTATTGGCTTTAACGGTAAGAAGGAATGACAAAGTCATTTTGCAGCGTAACACAACAGATACATCAATACGAAGCGTTACTGCTCCTTCATTCGTCCTCCTCCCAGCACTCGGCAGCATCATCCACTGGGAAGTGTTTCAGTTACTCATCACTTCCCCCTTTCTGACCTAATCACATCCGATCACCATCTAAGCCAGAAACCCGACCGATGACCACACCGAGGAGAAGAAGAAGAAAAACAGATGTAGCTAAAGTACAGAACATACAGTGTAGCTTGATGAGTACAAGGAAGACTTTCTATCCATCCAGCATTGTGTAAAAGACTAAATCCTGACAGGGAAACATCTGTATCAATAGTTTTGCTCTCACTCACCCAGAAGCAGTCTGGACTGAGACAGCATGACCAGATGTAGAACACGGCTCTCAGCGCGGTGCCCATCGCTGCTCTGCCGCTCTGCAGCCTCAGACCCGCACGTTTAAACAGTGATGTCACCGCACATCTCACATCTCATCTCCATGACTGATACTTCTATACTGTAGCAGAAGTATCAATGCCTAATATCTGCTCCTACTTACATATACACACGTGGACAAAATTGTTGGTACCCCTCAGTTAAAGAAGGAAAAACCCACAACTCTCACTGAAATCACTTGAAACTTACAAAAGTAACAATAAATAAAAATGTATTGAAAATTAAATAATCAAAATCAGCCATTACTTTTGAATGGTTGATTAACATAATTATTAAAAAAAAAAAAAAACTAATGAAATAGGGCTGGACAAAAATGATGGTACCCATAACTTAATATTTTGTTGCACAACCTTTTGAGGCAATCAATGCAATTAAAGGATTTCTGTATTTGTCAATGAGCGTTCTGCAGCTTCAACAGGTATTTTGGCCCACTCCTCATGAGCAAACTGCTCCAGTTGTCTCAGGTTTGATGTGTCATGTTTCAGCTCCTTCCACAGATGTTCAATGGGATTCAGATCTGGGCTCATGGAAGGAACTTTAGAATAGTCCAACGCTTTTCTCTCAGCCATTCTTGGGTGTTTTTTGGCTGTGTGTTTTGGATCGTTGTCCTGTTGGAAGATCCATGACCTGCGACTGAGACCAAGCTTTCTGACACTAGGCAGCACATTTCTCTCCAGAATGCCTTGATAGTCTTCAGATTTCATTTTACCTTGCACACATTCAAGAGACCCTGTGCCAGATGCAGCAAAGCAGCCCCAAAACATTACTGAGCCTCCATGTTTCACCGTAGGGACAGTGTTCTTTTCTTCGTATGCTTGGTTTTTGAGTCTATGAACATAGAGTTGATGTGCCATAAAAAAGCGAGACTGGAATTTGCAAAAATGCATGTTGACAAGCCACAAAGCTTCTGGGAGAATGTCCTTTGGACAGATGAGACCAAACTTGAGCTTTTTGGTAAGGCACATCAATCAATTTCTTTGCAGTATTATTTGATTACTTCTGTGTCGACTTGCTCTGTGGGTCTCCCATAACTAATAACAGTAAAAACCAGCCAAACATCCCACTCATTTCTCGCCACATCACCTCACATCACTACGTCAAACACCAACGATGGTTAAACTGGCTCACGGAGCAACAGTGGATATTAGGACAGAGGTTACGAAGAGACTCAAGAAAGTGATAAGAGGAGACGAAAGTGATCAAGTAAAATATGGTACTAAACAGAGATTTTAATATATATCGATATATTTTCAAACGCGATATGGTACGAGACAATATCGTTTATATCGATATAGCTTATTTTGTGACAAATTGACTGAACATCAACACTGACCCCTCGCTGAAACCTGACAGTGTTGACAGGTTAGTTTTCCTGGCACAAAATCTGTAAAATGTACAGTAGTTGACTAATTATTTGAGATTTGCTCAAAGAAATGCAATATCCGTTTACATGTTTTATTTGAGATTAGCACAAATGTTTTGTTATTTGCACAACTGTCAACCTCAGTGGAAAAGTCTACATTGTATTAATTACAGTGTATTTTAATTTAATTGTTATGCAGGAAAGGGACATTTGTTTTATTTTATTCAAGAAGCATTTTTATTCTATATATGCAGGCAGTTTATTTTTATTTCATTTGTTTTATACATGTTGATATTGTGCAGACCTCTGTTAATAAAGGAACCTGTGTGACATTTGGCACGAGGCTTTGTATTAAAACTGACTGTTTTTTTAAGGGTTTGCCTCAGAAAAAAATGAAGCTAACAGAGATGCTAACAAAGATGCTAACATAGATGCTAACAGAGATGCTATGCTATAATGCTTTGGGGGAAACCCCAATTATGGCACAGAAAAAATATCGATATATATCGAGTATCGCCATTCAGCTAGAAAATATCGAGATATGACTTTTGGTCCATATTACGACGGAGTATTAGGGCCAAACAAAAAAACAAAAAAAAGGAAATGACGAGAATAAAGTCATAATGTAATTAGAATAAAGTCGTAAAATTATGAGAATAAAGTCATAATATTACGAGAATAAAGTTGTAATATATTATAAATATATAAATAGAACTTCACAAGATGCTCAATATTCTTCATTTTAACACAGGGAGAAGAAGCTCTTCCTGTTAGAGTTCTCATAAATTACCACTTTATTTTCATAATATTATGACTTTATTCTCATAAATTACCACTTTATTCATTACGACTTTATTCTCGTAATGTCACAACTTTATTCTCAGAATTTTACGACATTATTCTCGTAATATTACGACTTTATTCTCATAATATTACGACTTTATTCTCGTAATTTTACGACTTTATTCTCGTAATTTTACGACTTTATTCTCATAATATTACGACTTTATTCTATTACTTTATTCTCACAACATTACGACTTTATTCTCGTAATTTACAATTTTTTTTTTTATCTTAGTTCGGTCCTAATACTCCGTCGTACCATATCGCCCAGCCCTAGTACTAAAGTAAAAGTGGCTTAACCTTCACATCCCTAGGGGGAACAACCTTATTTGTCAACCATTGTGTCTTTTGTAGTCATTGATATTGAGAAAAATAAATCTTAAATCCAGTGGATTTTATACCAGATGTAATATTTTCTCATCTCTTACAAACATTAATCTTAAAGTTATTTGAATTTGGTTAAACAATATAAATAAGTCCACTATTCACGTCTTTAAAAGAAGCACAGTAGAGTAGTTCTAGGTTTTTTACAAACACAAGCACTGTGAAAACATGAAGGAACCATAAACGCCACCAAGACTCAGACTACAATCCCACCACTAGATGGTGGTAGTGATGTTGTATTTATCAGAGCTCTGCAGCGCTGATAAATACAACATCACTATCACCACTAGATGGCAGTAGTGATGTTGTATTTATCAGAGCTCTGATAAAGAGCTCCACCGTTGTGCAACAAAACACACTCCAGGCTTTCAGCCTGAGCCTACAATTACAGTGTCAGTGACAAAGAGCGAGCCAAACCCTGACCTGTCTGAATAACAATGTGCATGTTTGAATATAATTATAGGTTTGTAAATGTTGACGTGTATGGAAACAATTGTGCGATTCCATATTTGTCAATCAATTTTAGATGATAAAAATGTGTTAATTTTAACAAGCAGCAGGTAAAACCAGCAGAGGAATGAAGTGACAGATATTATGTGTCTGTTTGGCTTCGGGACCAAAGATCATGACTAGCTATTGTACTTCACAAGCAGTACTTAATCACAGTGGCAGCTCCCTGCTAAATAAGCAGTGATAACATGTACTTTCTAACCATTTGTCTGTCCCAGACCTGAATTGCATGCTTGAGAAAGTTTGACCACCTTTTGCCTAGAGTGTAATACGTAAAGGGCGGAGGTGACGCTGACGACATTAGTCATCAACTCTTTACTACCCGAGCTGAACCGACACAATGAACGGGACACACGTATAGTTACAACGGCTCAAAAACACACAGCATCACTGTTGCATGTGAGAAGGAGTGCAGATTAAACCTGATCTGTGAATGCAGGCTCACTGTCAGGCGAATGCACTTCACCTCAACAAGCAAAAGTACTGGTGAAGGAGAAAGGAGTGAATGGGACAGTTTGTTGCAACATTGAAAGTAAAATTAATATATACTTCAACAGAGGTGTCTTCAGTATTCACATTCATTACTCAGGTAGAAGTATAGATACTAGAGTTTAAAAATACTCCTGTAGAAGTTGAAGTATCAACTCAAGTTTTTTACTCAAGTAAAAGTATAAAAGTACTGGTTTCAAAACTACTTAAAGTATAAAAGTAAAGGTAATGTAAGGGGGAAAAAAGCCATTAAGGACAAAAGCCATTGAAAATGAATGTATCTTAGTATAATGTAAATATATTAAAGAACCATATATGTGTACTATTGAGCATTAACATGTGTTTCAGAGAGCAGCAGATATGATGACTAGTTTCTATAAGTATTGTAATGGTGCAAAAAGTCAAACTTCAGAGGCATGTTATCATTTATCCTAACCTTTATTGGAATGTACATCCAAGTTTAGTTGCAGGAATCTGAGGGAACGGATGTAAGAACAAAACTGGACAAGAACATCTGAAACAACCACAACCAAATTCACTCTATCCGGATGGAGCAATTTAACTGGATAGTTTTTATTAAAGGCCCAAATGAAATAGAGTAACGAGGCTGTTTTTAAAATGTAAGGAGTAAAAAGTACAGATAATTGTGTGAAAATGTAAGGAGTAAAAAGTAAAAAGTCGTCGGAAAAATAATTACTCCAGTGAAGTATAGATAACCAAAATTTCTACTTAAGTAAGGTAACAAAGTATTTGTACTTCGTTACTTGACACCTCTGTATTTCAAGATGTTTTCATGCAAGCTGAGCTGTGATGTTTGTCAAGTAAACATATACACTGCTGGTCCACTCGGAGAAAGACCCAAGTCCGTCCTCCTGGGCCATGAGGTTCCTTCTCCCCAGTTGTACTTCCCAAGTAGAGATGGGCGGTATGGAGTAAAAAATGCATCACGATAATTTCTGGCATTTATCCCGATAACGATAAAAAAATACCAATTCAACTCCATCTTTTTAACTATAAATCTATCTCGCTCTCAGATCCACCATGTTTGTTACACAAAAACCTCATCAAGGATCACATTATCTTTCTTTCTTTCTTTCTCCCTTCCTTCCTCCTTTCCTCCTTTTCTCCCTTCCTTCCTCCTTTCCTCCTTTTCTCCCTTCCTTCCTCCTTTCCTCCTTTTCTCCCTTCCTTCCTCCTTTCCTCCTTTTCTCCCTTCCTTCCTCCTTTTCTCCCTTCCTTCCTCCTTTCCTCCTTTTCTCCCTTCCTTCCTCCTTTTTCTCCCTTCCTTCCTCCTTTCCTCCTTTTCTCCCTTCCTTCCTCCTTTCCTCCCTTCCTTCCTCCTTTCCTCCTTTTCTCCCTTCCTTCCTCCTTTCCTCCTTTTCTCCCTTCCTTCCTCCTTTTCTCCCTCCCTCCCTCCCTCCCTCCCTTCCTCCCTTCCTCCCTTCCTCCCTCCCTTCCTTCCTTCCTTCCTTCCTTCCTTCCTTCCTTCCCGTACGTTGTGCGTGGATTTAACACAGAACCATAAATCAGTTTTACACAAAAACATCATCAACAGGAATTTATCATTTTTACCGTGAGATACAAATTCTTACCGTGGGGAATTTTTTTGACGGTTTATCGTGAACGGTAAAATATCGCTCATTCTTATTCCCAAGTATGATCAAACAGGTTCACAAGTCCAAACTTGGCGTACTTTGAATTGGGGTACGGCCTGAGCTGCAGCTTTACTCACCCAGCTGTCGCGGCCCTGCTCCCTGTGCGCACTACGACTCCTCATCCTGAACAGACTTCCTTCCACCACGCTGTTGGAAGGGGCCGAACGTCGGGAGACGCTCCGTGAACGCATCCTATTCAACTCCTGAAAACAACAACACAGACTAAAGTTATGAGACGTATCCATCTTAGAAAGATATCTATTACCATTTTGAAGGTTCAAAGGCCGACTATTCACAAAGATAATATTTACCATCTTTACAGACATGGATAATTTTGAAAACAGCCAAACTCTATACAGGACTGTCTCAGAAAATTAGAATATTGTGATAAAGATCTTTATTTTCTGTAATGCAAAAATGTCATACATTCTGGATTCATTACAAATCAACTGAAATATTGCAAGCCTTTTATTATTTTAATATTGCTGATTATGGCTTACAGTTTAAGAAAACTCAAATATCCTATCTCAAAAAATTAGAATATTCTGGGAATCTTAATCTTAAACTGTAAGCCATAATTAGCGATATTAAAATAATAAAATACTTGCAATATTTCAGTTGATTTGTAATGAATCCAGAATGTATGACTTTTTTTTTTTTTTTTTTAAATCGCATTACAGAAAATCACAATATTCTAATTTTCTGAGATAGTCCTGTATATTTACACAGCTACTTACTTCCAATTGAATTGAAAATGAAAATCCTTGGTCAGTGATGCAGAAAAACTATTTCCTCCAGATTGGACAATTCCAAGTAAAAGAATGTCATCAACTTACTTAGAAAAGCCTCTGCCTTCAGCAAAAACAGTTTTGTTGAGGATTATCAGGCAAAATTAGCTACTGGAGGGTAAAATCCAGGACATAACTTAAAGTTCTTAACTCCACATCTAAGACCTTTAAGGACGCAGCTCCCGCTCATCTTAAAGACACATGGTTTCATATCGTCCCAACAGAGAACTCTTAAACTGCAGGTATACAGGACTGTCTCAGAAAATTAGAATATTGGGATTTTCTATAATGCAATTAAAAAAAACAAAAATGTCATACATTCTGGATTCATTACAAATCAACTGAAATATTGCAAGCCTTTTATTATTTTAATATTGCTGATCATGGCTTACAGCTTAAGAAAACTGTAAAAAATTACAGTGAAAAACTGTAAAATAGCAACAGTAAAAGACTGTAAAATCCAAAATAGTATATCACTGTAGTAGATACATTATATTACCCTAAATCAAGAAAGAGTACATAACTATACTTTTTACTGTAATAATAATAATATGTAATAATATGTAGAAATCACACAATTTTACTGTAAAAATATAATTCTTTGGTAAAAGAAAATTGAAAATACCGTAATATCACAAGCATAATTACCCTAAAATTAACGGTATTATTCCGTCTCAATTATATATTTAGCTGATGTTTACATTTAGATTTACAGTATAAAACTGTTCAACATTATGCAAAAACATACTGTAATTTCTACATAAACAGGTTTACAATATGTCTGTTTTTCATAGTAATTTACCATAAACACAACAGTTCTCAACTATGAAATTAATGGTTGCCTGAAAAGCATACCGTAATGTCATATACATTGTTAACGTATTTTTTTACGGTGAAATTCTGGCAACCACAGCTGCCAGTATTTTACCGTAAATTTCACTGTTTTTTTTTTACAGTGTATCTGAAAAAATTAGAATATTCTGGGAATCTTAATCTTAAACTGTAAGCAATAATTAGCAATATTAAAATAATAAAAGGCTTGCAATATTTCAGTTGATTTGTAATGAATCCAGAATGTATGACATTTTTGTTTTTTTTTTAAATTGCATTACAGAAAATAAAGAACTTTATCACAATATTCTAATTTTCTGAGACAGTCCTGTACTTGTGGTTCGTAGTGTTTCCTCCAGTAAAGTTTCCGTCATTTCCCTTCACCGTGGAACCATCTTTAAGTTTATATTTGGGCTGCAGGCTCCTCTACCTTTAAGATGAGACTTTCCTTCCTGACAAAGCCCACATGTAGTTCTGCCTCAGGTGACCCTGCATCCTCCATTTTAGTTCTGCTCACAATGCCCTCTGTTTTTTAGGGAAATCCCATGACGCACATGTCACTCTCCTCATTCTGCTTCCTTTCCTTTACTCCATGCATGTATCTCCCACTGTAACTCTTATCAACTTTGTATTTCCCTTTTGTTTCATATCAAATATTCTTGGACTTGTCTCTCTGTTAGAACGCCGTCTCCTCCTTTACTCTTAAGCACTACACCTAGCGAGATTATTACAGTAAACAACTATATCTTTCTTTGATTGGTGTAGACAAGAAAAGCACAAATCATTGTCTCAAAAGATAATAATAATAATTAAGGTTTATTTAGAGAGCTGAAACATTTTCACCAGCTGGCTTTATGGACTAAAGCTAAATATGTTTGTAAAAACGCATGCAAAATAGGCCTGTGTTGGAAAAAAAAATCGATTTTCTGATTCTAAATCGATTTTCATATTAATTCCTAAAAATCGATTTGTATGTCTAAAGATCAATTTTTTTTATAAATTTTTTATTTTTTTTTTCATCATTACATTTTTGCCTGGTGAACTTTAATCCCAGTAGTTTTGAAAACTCCTGAACTAAATGAACTTTTCTTTAGAGAAAATGCTGGACATTTCAGCTTAAATTTCTAAATGTTATATTAGTTCAATGAAGTTCATATTATCTATATTTACTAGAGCTGGTTTGGTTTCTCTGTTATCGGACACGGTTTGTCATGAAATACCTGAAAAATGCCGGTGCTTCATGTCCAGCTGTGTCTGGTGACAAAATAAATCAGACAAGATAAAATAATCTGTTTACTTCTTGAGCTGTTGCAATTTCTTTTTTCTTTTTTTTTTTGCACTTTAAATGGATATTGAAATGCCTATTTGAGTTATTTGTTTCTTAGTTATTTCACAATAATTATTGTGAAATTATTATTTCAATAGTTATTTTACAGTCATATAATCCAGGCAACACTAACCCAAATCAATATCGAATCGGATCAAATGGTGATAATCGATTCTGAATCTTAAGAATTGGAATCAAATCGATTCTTGACATTTGAATCGATACCCAGCTCTAATGCAAAAGTTGCTAAATTTAGTTTGTGGCCGCAGACCTTCTGTGCAGGATCATATAATGTGCATAGAGCGGTTACGTGATGCAACGTGTGTTTGTCTACGTTTGTGCTTGAGACGAAGGGAGTGGAGACGAGGGCGGAGACTCTGGAGGACGAGGATTCATTATCACCCCTTTGAACCCTGAGCCTATTCTGCTTCTCCCTGCATTCCCTTATCAACGTCCCCTAATGGGGACATTAGAGTTTTGAGGGTAAAAGTTATTTAAAATGAATACAAATAAAACAACAAAAAAAAAAAAATCATAAATATCTCAGTGGGGAGCCATTATTAAAAGGCTTGCAATATTTCAGTTGATTTGTAATGAATCCAGAATGTATGACTTTTTTTTTTTTTTTTTTTTTTTTTTTTTTTTTTTTTTTTTTTTTTTTTTAAAATTGCATTACAGAAAATAAAGAACTTTATCACAATATTCTAATTTTCTGAGACAGTCCTGTATACCTGTAAATCTACTAACAGTTTCTAAGTGCTTTAACATATTGACCGTTTACAATCCACTTCATAATATCTCAGTTTGAGAGGTCTACGGTACACAGGCCCCAACAGAGCATTTAAGAGAAACAATAATGGTGTCTTGATGGAATTTGATGGCTTAGAAAGCATTTGAAGTATAAGATGGTGTAAACTGCCTTAATGACATGTGTTTTCAGACCAGAGGCAGACGGTGCAGGAAAACCTGCTCCGTGTGCAAATAAATATACAAAATAGTTACAGGTGGTTCTCTCTCAACCATATACCCAGTGCTTAAAAAAGTGCAAACCATTTCTGATTGTGGTCTGACTAGGGGTGTGCAAACAAGGGTACCTCACGATTCGATTCAATTATTGGTGCCACGATTCTTCGATTATTGTGATTTTTAATGCTTTTTTCCATACAAGATTGATTTTGTCTTCATCTGTGGCTACATTTGTAAATAAATAGCCAATCAATTAACTCAGTTCCTCTAACAACACTCATTAAGTAAATAACAAGGTTTTTGGAACATTTGACATGTATTTTTCAAAGACACATAATAATTTATTTTATGACTATGTAAACATTTGCTCTTTGACTTCCTTAACTTTGACCAGGGAAAGCTGCACTTGCATGAGAGCGCCCTCTATTGGTGGAAAACACTGAAAACGGTCAAGCCCTGGATTTAATGAGTTCATTAATTCAAGTAAACAAGATATGTACTTAGTGTAAACATATCTGCCATATTTCAAGTGAACAATAAGAAATGTGCATTCTTGAAAATGAAATGATTCAGCAACTTATTCAGTCTGGAATCTGGATAGGATAACCCAGAAAAAAAAAAAAAAAAAAAAAATGTTTTCTTTTTTTTTTTAATTAATCGATTCCAAATCGTCACGTGATGCATCGCGATGCATCGACACATCGATGAATTGCACCCACCAATAGGTCTGACCTTTATGTATTCTCAATATGTCAATAAAGCAAGTCCATTTTACTTACAGCTGTCTTCTTATGTTAGGATCACAAAAAATAGATGATGCAGCTTCTAGCAAAAGGGCTTACATCAGGGATGTTCAACTGGTGGCCCGTGGGCCACATGCGGCCCGTGGGCCACATGCGGCCCGTGGGCCACATGCGGCCCGCCAGGACCTTTTATGTGGCCCCTGGTCATATTTCAAAACAGGGAGGGGAAGGTAGTGTTGTCCCGATCGATGGGACGTCACTTCCGGCCGGCAAGCGAAACTAACATGGTTTACATATCGCATTTTGTTTATTAATAAAAGTTTAGGATGCTTGGTAGCCTTTTCAGTTGGTTAATGATTCATTGGACAGTGTTTGTACATGTTAATCTCTGTTGGAGATGTTTTTTACTTTGGATTTTTTGCCAGTGTTGCACAGTGATAATGTTTGTCACATTATTTGTTATTAACCTCCGTTGTAACGAGGACTTGTTTACATCATTAAGCTTCTAGGATTGGCCGGAAATGTTTTTTCATTTGAATCTCTAAATGAGGAGTTTGCATTTCAGATGAACTTCTAAACCTCCTATAATTTCATAAGATTGTTTTGTTTTGCTGATATAATGCACAGATGTGTCATAAATAAAGGAGCTTATGGTTAATATTTTGGTTGCTTATTTATAACATCAAACTGGCTACTATGGACTGAAATGCTTAATATAATATTCAAATAAGGAAATCTTGGTGGAAAGTGGTGCTTTGTCATTATGGCGTGTTTTATTAAAAGTAGGTCGATATCAACTTCATTAAGTTTTGCACAATGCATGGTTTCAAAATGAACTTGCATTTAAAATAATAATTCTTTATCTGAATATTATATTTAACATTCACAATGACTAAATCTGGAGACAATTAATACATAATTATTATGTAAACTAGACAGATATGTTCTCCTGCTCATTGATGAGCACAAATGTATTATATATACATAAATCTTCGTGTTTGAGTGCAAAACACATTTTGAAAACCCCCAAATTTTCCGCAGTGCGGCCCTCTCCATACAGTCTTTTTGCAGACGTGTCCCCCTGCTAATCTAGTTGAAGACCCCTGGCCTATATGTTCCTAAACTAGTTTTCTTTGACTCTTTGGACCCTGCTTTTCAATTCACTAAGAGTTGATTTCTAAATAAATCCAGAAATCCAAGAATTCTTAAGCTCTAGAAAAGAGCTGTAAGAATAATAAATAAAGTTTCTTATCGTGACACTACTAATAAATTATTTGTAGAGTCATGCATATTCAAATTCATAGATATTGTATATTTAAAAACATTAGAAATTTTGTTTCGAGTTAAGAATAAAAGCCTTGCTGCTTGTTTTCAGCATTTCTTTAAATTAAGAGAAACAAATTATAATTTAAGAAGGCTGTGGGTCTTTGAAAGATGTCGTGTGAGGACTAATGTTAAATATAGATGTGTTTCATTTTTGGGAGTCAAATTATGGAATCAACTTAGTGATGAAGTGAAACTGTGTAAATCTCTGTTGAATTTTAAAAAAATATTTAAAAGTAAAATAATTAAGGATTACAATGCTAAATGATTGAAGTATAATTTGGTTAAGCAGAACAATTTAAAAGGGAAATTTCTCTTTTTGTTTCTTTTCATATTGCAGATAATCTGGGTTTTCTGTTGGAAAGTACAGGGTAGGAAATATAAGCTTTGGCTTCAGCCTATTCCTTTTTCGGTTACAGGGTTTATTATTATTTTTTGTGTGAAACTGATGAGTGTAAACTTGTATGAAAGTGTTTTGTCATTTACACACACACACACACACACACACACACACACACACACACAGTTTGAATTGCAAATAATGTAATGTAACCGAAATAAACAATTCATTCATTCAATAAAAGATTTCTTCCCAACCAACCTTTATCATTAGTGTCTGATCTGCGTCACTGACCTGGGATCCCTGGGATCTCCTCGGGTTGCCGACGTCAGGCCGTGCTTCCTGTGGCGGGTGTGGCACCCTGGGGACCCAGATCTGCTCCCCGGGACCGCTGCCGGAGAGTCCGCCACAAGAGTTACTATTCCTGACCTCCGGGCCAGGAAAAGGGGCCGCGGGGCCGGGGGCCAGTGGCTCGTTCAGAAAACCGGCCCAGCTCCTCTGCGGGTTGGGGGGCCGTTCCTCCTGTCGGAGGAGAAGCTGCTCCGGGTACGTTTTGTTGGCAGGTCTTCTGGGTTCGGCCACGGGATTATCCACCGGCATCTCGACTGGGCGCAGCTCCCACGGATCCTGTGGAGATGTTATCCAAACCGGGCTGGAGATTCCCCCTGAAGTCTTCCAGTTACCATCTCTTTCAGGCTGTAGTCTAACCCCGACCTCAGCGTTTAGTCCCTGAACGCCGGACGCTTCTGTAAACGAGTCTTTAACAGAGGGGACTTGAGCGTGAGATGTGAAGGAGTCGATGTCGAGAATGGCAGGTTTGTACGGCTCTCTCCATCGCGTGGCGGGGTCGTTGCGCGGAGGACTGGCCTTAGACGGCGGATCGTCTCTCAGCACCGAGTCTAGATCTAAAACTTTGGGTCTCAGAGCCGACGACTCCAACCTCAGCCTTTCCTGATCCTCTCTCTTCTGCTTCTCTTTCAGTCGCTGTCTTTCGGCCTCTTGCTGTTTGGCGATGAGCCTCATTTTCTCCGCCTCCTCCTTTTCCATCTTTTCTTTCAGTTTGAATTTCTCAAGCTCCAAATTTTGTTTCTCAAACTCCATCAACTGCCGTCTCGCTACATCTTGAATTCGCTCTTGTTCATCCTTTCTCTGCTTTTCCTTTTCTCGTTGTCTGAGCTTCTGATTTTCTAATTCTTGTCTAATGTCTAGTTGTTTCTGTTTCTCCCTTTCCAATTCTTTTTGTCTCCGTCTCTCAAGCTCTCTCTGCTTTTCCCTCTCCATCTCTCTCTGTTTTGCTTTTTCTTTTTCAATCTCCTTTATTCTTAACATTTCCTGTTCTAATGCCACTTGTCTTAATTTCTCGGCCTCTTCTCGCTCCTTCTTCTCTCGAAGGTTTTGCCTCTCGAGCTCAGCGAGCTGCTGTCTTTCTCTCTCTTTTTGTTTCTGTCTCTGAAACTCTAAGAGCTGTTGTCTCTCTAGCTCTTTAATTCTCTCCATCTCCTCCATTTTCTGTTTTTCCTTTTGGATTTCCAGCAGCCGTCGCTCCCTATCCAACTCCCTCTGCCTCTCCTCCTCCTTTTGTCTTTGCCTCTCTCTTTCCAACTCTCTCTGTGTCTCTAGCTCTTGTCGTTTTTCTTTCTCGATTTGCATCTGTCGCTCTTTTTCAATTTCTCTCAGTTTCTCCAACTCTTGCCGCTTCTGTTTTTCAAGCTCAATCTGTTTCTGTCTTTCCAGCGCGTGCCGTTTCTCCTCTAATTCTTGTTTCTCCTTTTCAAATACTCTTTGTCTTTGCCTTTCATATTCTCGTTGCATCTCCATCTCCTTCATTCGTGCAAATTCTAGCTGTGCTTGTTTCTCAATTTCCAGCTGTTTCTGTGTTTCTCTTTCCAGGTTTTTCATTTTGGTCCTGAGTCTCTCCGACTCCTGCATGTGCACTCTCTTTTCAGCATCTGTCCTTTCCTCTTTGGTCTGTTCATCCATCTGTGACCGGATCTCCATGGGTGACAACGCCTCAGCATGTTCTTGAGAATAGGAGGATTTTCCAAAAGCTTCCTCTAACGACTGCTTCCTCCTTACGGGAGCGACTTTTCCTTGAGTCCCAATCAGGACAGACCTGGCGGAGAAATCATCAAAGGGCACGGTGGCGTCTCTGAAGCTCGTTCCTGCATGTCCAGGAGAAGAAGGCTCCTGCATTTGCCCGGTCAAAGCAAAGAAAGTAGCCCTGGGTTTCGGCTGTTCTTCCGTCTGCAGCATTTTTAAACGTTTAGGAGCAGCAGCAACTTCGTCCTCATCTACCATTCTCTGCCTGTCTCCATCATTATTATCCAAAGCTGTTTGTGGTCCCCTGCCTGATTCTACCGGCAGGCCTGCGTCTTGATCCAGACCTGCATTGGTCCACTTCTGTAAAGCTCCTACTCTCAAATATCGCGGCTGCGGTTGCGGCTGCGGCGTCGTTGCCAAAGCAGGTTGCACTTGTCCGGGATCGGTCCGTTCCGGTGCCGCCCGACTCCCGTCGGAGCGTCTGGAGCGGAGCGTCGCGGCCTTATCCTCCCACTGGGCTGATGGGACGCTCTCACTTACCGCCCTGTTCTCTTCCACGGCCTGGACTGTGTCAAAGGCGTGCGACACACGGAGAGGGTTTGACGGAGAGACGGGTTCCCTGTACGCAGCGGTGACCAGAGTTCCCTCGTTCTTTACCTCTCCTGTCTTAAATAACGGGCTGCTCGTCGCATCCTTGACCGCGTTTACGGACTTGCCCTCGTCCATCATCAACACGCTGTGCCTCTCCACAATGTTTTCAAACACAGATGCTCGCACGGTGTGCACTTCGCCGCTCTGGACACTTTTCTGTCCCGTTTCAGACCCGTCGGACATGGAGACCAGACTGAGCTGCTCTGGAGACTCTGTCAAATCCAGAAACACCCTCTGGTCTTTGGGAGTGACGGCTGATCCTTCATCCTGAGGAAATTAAGACATATGTATGTGGGTCAATGACGAATAAGGATTTTCAACAGGTCAATTTTAAAATAATACAAAAAAGAGCATCTATTGCAGTAGTTCAAACATTAAGAATGTTGCGCACACATAAATTCATATTAAAATGTTAAATTAAGTGATTTCAGAGTTTTTTGTCAAGATGAATTGGCACTAGCCTTAAAAAAGGTCATGTGGTGCAACCATGGTTCATATTAAAATAAATTCATTTCCTTAACATCTTGACATCTTTTTTTTTACAAGTTTTCAGTATTATACTAAAATGGTTGTTTTTTTAATGATATTTAATAAATTGGACATCTGTCAAACTTTGTTTGTATATTATGATGGAAATATTTTATTTATATTAAATTTATATTTAATTTATGGAAAAATCTGAATAAAGAAAACAAAGAATCCAAATCAAACATTACATTCAAAAGAACAATTAAAGCCTGTATGTTAAGGAAATATAACGAAAAATGTTGAGTTTGATTGACATACCCATAGACGGTGGTCATTTTATTTTTATTGTTATTTTAATTTTATTTTAGTTGTTTTTATTCACTTAGTTGTTGTTTTTTTTATTATTTTTAATTTATGTTTTTTGTGAAAGGGGCAGATCAGATAAGATTCTTCTTCTTTCTGTTCCCTTTTCATTCACAAGTTAGGAACATTTGTATTGAATTGTTTTGTTTTTTGAATGAAATAAAGAATAAAATGAATGAAATGAAAATGAAATATAAATACAAATGTGTTGCAATCTTATACACTACAAGACATTTGGGAAATCATGCCAGATAGAAGAAGATTGATTTAAAAACATTTAAAGTGATCAAACTTAGAGTTTAAATTTAGAGTTTCAAATCAAAGTGGTCTGACGGTTGCACCACGTGACATTTTGACGCTTAAAACGACAACAAAATCCCAAATAACTAGTATTTTTTGTAAAACTCAAGTGAGTATGTGGGACAGGTAGGTCATATATATGGTATTTTTTTATCCATTTAAACCTTTTATGAATAAAAAAAAGTCGTTTTTTCACGTCATTGACCCATATACTTAGATTTCTGAAGTGAACAAAGGGTTCATGCCTTTACCATTTTGGTATGATTTATGTCTTTCAATTGTAATAATCTTAAAAGAAATAAAAGCATAAAACAACTCTGAATAAGGTTGTTTTTTTTCTTTTTTTTTTAAAATAACATTAACCAGAAATGACGACAAGTAAAAAGACCTAGGGTTCAAGTGACGGCCAGTATTCCCTTTGTTCTACGTAGAGCTCGTAGCAGTGGGTGTGGCGCTGCAGCAGCAATTAAAGCTTTTCTGAAATGACCTTTTCCCTCGTTCCAGTGTGCTTCATAAACGGTGGCCTCCGGGGATGATTACGTCTAGCTGTCTTAGGTTTCATGGCTTTGAACACAAGTTGTTTTTTGGTACTCCCCCCCGTCCCCCTTTTCTTTTCACAGTCCATGTTCAAGGTAGAAGTGATAACTGTGTAGTTACAATGAAACAACATGGACATACTGTACATGAAGATAGGTTCATCATATCTACTGTTATCTATTCCAAATTGTATCTGTGTGACTGTACGACTCACATCAGATTCTAAACGTTAATGCAGTGCTTCTCTTCGTACCTTACCTTGGACTACAATGAACTGAAAACAAAAATACAGCTCTATTAAGCAACAGCAGCAACAGTTTTTACTTACATTAAAGGGGACCTATTATGACATCTAATACCTATTTTAAACAGGCCTTGAATGGCTTAAAAACAAGCTTTTGATTGTTTTTGCTAAATAAATTAGAAATTCAGCCTCTAAACCAGTGATTCTTAACCGTAGGGCCACGGCCCACACTTGGGCCGCGAGCGCCACCTATGGGGCCGCAAAAAAAAAGTCAGTTTTGTACATGTGGGCCGTGAGGGCCGCGGGACTGCATAGCAACTCCCGACCAAATGAGGAGAAGATACTCAGCTAGCTGTACGTGTAATAGTAAGAGAAATGGTGTGTATTTACAGAGTAAATCCTTCATTTTGCACAGAGTAGGTTTAGATCTGCCAGGATCAGGGATCGATTACTTGGGTCTGCGCCCAGAGCGAGCGAGCGCGGCGTGATCATTTATCCCGACGCGTCCCCGCGGCCGCGGAGGTCGGTGCTGCTCGGGCTTACGGGTTCCGTCGTTTACTGCTGAAGGATTGTACATGTAGATGCAGGGCTGACGTGTCTGCTGGACTGTTGGTCGGGCTTTCGAATAAGCATCGGAAATTGACTCTGCTGCTCCGCAGCCAGAGAGCTGCGGGTTCGTGCCGTCTCAGCTGATCAGGCTCGGATGAAACCTGACGCGCTGATTAATGTAATATCTTAAATAAAGTACAATCAAACTAAGTTTTGTTCCCGCTCTATTTTTAAATATGCACACTTGTATGCTTGTGTGTGTTGTTGTGTAGTTTTTTATTTTTTCTTCTTTTTTCCCCTTTTCCTTTCCTTTTTAATCTCGACATTTCGACTTTTTCTCGACATTTCGACTTTTTTCATTAAATTTTGACTATTTCCTCGACATTTTGACTTTTTTCTTGAAATTGTACTTCAACATTAATCTCGACATTGCAAATTTTTTCTCAAAGTGCATAATGAAAAATAAAAAATCTTCCCCCAGTTATAACTAATATAGAAACATGCAGCATGTGTTGCCTTCATTCTAAGGCTAAATACAAGACTTTTCATTTTTTGCGGCTCCAGACATATTAGTTTTTTGTGTTTTTGGTCCAATATGGCTCTAAAACATTTTGGGTTGCCGACCCCTGGTATAGAGGATCTTTGGCTCAGTGGAGACCACGTTATATATGTTAAAGCAAAGAAAAAGCTTGTTTTTCATAATAGGTCCCCTTTAAGATACGACAGTCATTGATATTCTCATCTGTGTGCCAACAGACCGAACAAAACACCTCTCCTAAATAGCTTTGTCCCACTCTTACCCCTCTCTGAGGATCTTTGCTGATCTCATGCCGGTCTGCAGCCTCAGTGAGGGGAACAAGGTCTGGTGACCTCTCAGATGAAAACCTGATGATCATACGTCACACAAGACACAAGCCATGCATGACAATGGAACATGCATCAAGACACAGACCAGATGCAAATGTAGGAGACGCTGAAAAGCAGCTCTTACCTTTTGGTTAAGTCGAGAGGTAAAGGACGGGGCTTCAGTGCCGGCTTTACAACTGGGATCGGAGTTGGCGTGGTGTCGTCGGTCAGCTGCTTGATGAGTTGTTTAACGCCCACCGGCGATTCTGCTTCAGGAGCCGGCTGTACTGGAGAAGGAAGATCCGACACTTGGTCGGCGGCGGCCGCCCCGGGAGAACACGACGAGTCAAGGAGAAGACTGATTCGCATTTTAATGCTAGCCCCACGCTTATCCTCCTCAGTCTCTTTTACAGTCGATTCCTCCGTCTTTTTGTTACTTTGGTCAGTGACGGGCGGATCGGCAACACCTTCGGTACTTTGTGGAGTGATACTTTTGTCTGGCTCCTTCTCCTGTGGCAGTGCTTTATCCTCTGGAGTGTTCTCCTTAGTGTTTACCTGTGGACTTTTACGGTGCAGTGAAAGACCGATAGACTCAAACTTGGACGTGAGGTCGGCTGAAAGTGGTCGTCTCTCTGCCGAACGAGGAGCGGGAACTGACGCCTCTCCCTTCGTCGGACTGCAAGGGAAAACGGCCGATACGGGTCTGGGTCTGGAGCTTCTAGACTGAGGTCGCAGACGCACAGAGACGTCAGGCTGAGCTTTATCTTTCTCTTCTTCCTCCTTCCCTATCTGAGCAAGAAACCCCATGGATTTAGCTCTTGTAATCGAGGCTCCGGCTTTATTTTGTGCCTTTTTCAAAGTCTCATCCTTGTTTGTAGTCCCAGACCACTCGGCCGCTGAAACTTTTTTCAGACTCTTGGAATAGGCCAAGCTTGATGCGATAGGTTTCTCAGTTTCGGCTGGCTTACTCACGTCCCCGTGGTCGAGAGGAGGAGCCGTTTTAAACGGCTGCACAACCGGCTTAACGGTCTGTCCGCTACTGAACTTATTGGATGTTTTAAAGGAAGTCGGGGCGGGGCGGCTGGGGTTGGTGGATACCTGCCGCGGTGTTGGTTTTGGAGTGCTTGGCAGATCTGGTTTGTATCCAGCGAGGTGAGTGGACACTGGCCGAGGTTTAGTTTGGGGCTTGGGAGCAAGTATGGGCCTAATCGTGGGGTTTTTCTCCACGGCAAACGGTTTGGGGGTGAGTCGTGGCTTGGGAGTGGGCGTTGGTTTGTTAGGTTCTGTTGCGATGATGTGGGACTGATTGACCGACGGGATCTCCATGAGGCTCTTGTTGCTGGAGTCAGTCAGGGGACTGAGGTGAAGCCGAGCTCCGGCCATCGTCCTCCCCACCTCCCCAGTTTGAACCTCCACCTCAGCAGCCATCCTTTCCAACCAATATCAAAAGGGAGAAAAAAATTGCCAATTCATTACTCAGCAATAGCTCCAGTTTATTTTAGAGTTTATTTGCAAATAATTAAAAAAAAACACAAATACAGAAAATAATCAATCGAGGTTTGTAAACTGGGACTCCCAGAACCTACTGTAGCTTATGAATAGGGGCTAGGGCTGGGCGATATATCGAGATTTTAATATATATATCAGTATATTTTCAAACGTGATATGGTACAAGAGAATATCGTTTATATCGATTTTATAAAAAAAAAAAAAAAAACATTATTATTTTTTTTAATGATATTGATATAGCTTATTTTGTGACAAATTGACTTGAATGTTTTATTTGAGATTTGCACAAATGTTTTGTTATTTGCACAACTGTCAACCTCAGTGGAAAAGTCTGCCTGTTACTGTCTACATTGTATTAATTGCACAGTGTATTTTAATTTAATTGTTATGCAGGAAAGGGATATTTGTTTTATTTTATTCAAGAAGCATTTTTATTCTATATATGCAGGCAGTTTATTTTTATTTCATTTGTTTTATACATGTTGATATTGTGCAGACCTCTGTTAATAAAGGAACCTGTGTGACATTTGGCACGAGGCTTTGTATTAAAACTGACTGTTTTTTTAAGGGTTTGTCTCAGAAAATGAAGCTAACAGAGATTCTAACAGAGATTCTAACAGAGATGCTAACAGAGATGCTAACAGAGATGCTAACAGAGATGCTAACAGAGATGCTATGCTATAATGCTTTGGGGGAAACCCCAATTATGGCACAGAAAAAATATCGATATATATCGAGTATCGCCATTCAGCTAGAAAATATGGAGATATGACTTTTGGTCCATATCGCCCATCCCTTATAGGGGCCCAGTCACACAGCAAAACAACTATAAATTACACATATAATACTTATACATACAGTATAATAACCTTATAACCTAAATAAGAAAAAACACAAAAAAAAACCCTGAAACCTCCTCAGATTTCCTAGATACAAATATATTCTTATAAAAATAATACATCAGGTATTGGTACATAAAAAACTTAATAAGAGACATAATTTAATAACAATTTTTGTTCTAGTCTTTTTCTTTTTTTTTAATTGAGAGAGATCCAGACTCTTTTATAGCATTTTATATCAATCTCAATCCAAATTTTTGGACCTTTACAGGTTACACTGAAACTTGTACATTTCAGTTTCCTTTTCTTTCCCTTTAAAAGTTGTTTTCCCCTTGTGGTTCATGTGTTCATGAGTGGGTTAGGTTCATGTCTAAAGATCGATTTTTTTTTTATTACATTTTTATTTTTCCATCATTACATTTTTGCCTGGTGAACTTTAATCCCAGTAGTTTTGAAAACTCCTGAACTAAATGAACTTTTCTTTAGAGAAAATGCTGGACATTTCAGCTTAAATTTCTAAATGTTATCTTAGTTCAATGAAGTTCATATTATCTATATTTACTAGAGCTTGTTTGGTTTCTCTGTTATCGGACACGGTTTGTCATGAAATACCTGAAAAATACCGGTGCTTCATGTCCAGCTGTGTCTGGTGACAGAATAAATCAGACAAGATAAAATAATCTGTTTGCTGCTTGAGCTGTTGCAATTTCTTTCTTTTTTGCACTTTAAATGGATATTGAGATGCCTATTTGAGTTATTTATTTCTTAGTTATTTCACAATAATTATTGTGAAATTATTATTTCAAGTTATTTTACAGTCATATAATCCAGGAAACACTAACCCAAATCAATATCGAATTTAATCAAATCAAATGGTGATAATCGATTCTGAATCTTAAGAATCGGAATCGAATCGATTCTTGACATTTGAATCAATACCCAGTTCTATTGTGAAAATGTTACACTCAGTAAGTTTCAGAAGCTTATATCGATAAAAAAAAAAGAGGATCAGAGGGAGCATTAAATTTGCTCCATGATATAACTCGAATCAATTTCTTTTGTAAAATCTGTAGTTTGTCAACATACGGTAACTTGAATATGTATTACACCATAAAACATTACAATAATTTAAATGAGGCTCAAATAGAGACCGGTACAGAGTTAGGAGAAGCTTCAAGAGGAAGAAAATCATTCTCACAATTAAACTTCAAAGCTCATTTAGCCGAGCGTTTGTGGACTTTGTCTTGGGAGTGTTTCATGACTCAACTTATCTGAAAAGGACTTTTGTCACAAGTTTTGATCACTCTGGCAGGACTGTTTTTGTCACGTGTTGACCTGACAACGTGAAAAGTGAAGAGGTGTATAATAAATCCGAAGCTGAGTGAATTTTCTCAAGTGTTGGGATCGATTTATTGTATTTGTGTTTGCTTACTGGGGGAAAACTACGACGGAGTATTAGGGCCAAACTAAGACAAAAAAAAGGAAATTACGAAAATAAAGTGGTAAAATTACGAGAATAAAGTCATAATATTTTGAGAATAAAGTCTTAATATTACGAGAATAAAGTCGTAATATTAAATATATTATAAATATAACTTCACAAGATGCTCAATATTCCTCATTTTAACACAGGGAGAAGATGCTCTTCCTGTTAGAGTTCTCATAAATTACCACTTTATTCTCGTAATGTTACGACTTTATTCTCGTAATTTTACGACTTTATTCTCGTAATTTGACCACTTTATTCTCGTAATGTTACAACACTATTCTCGTAATTTTACGACTTTATTCTCATTATATTATGACTTTATTCTCGTAATTTCCAATTCTTTTTGTCTTAGTTTGGCCCTAATACTCCGTCGTAGAAAACAGTATGGAGAAACTAAATCTATTAAGTTTCAAACTTAAAATCACCAATTCTTTTCTTTATTAAAACTAATCAAAAGTAGTTTTTATTGGTTTATTTTGAAGTGTCTAAGTTAAAGACCTCCTCAAAAGCTCTAAAGACACAAGTGAGGGAAACTATTTGGGGAAACATTAACTCCTCCCATATTCATTACACTTGATTTTTTTTTTGGGTGTAATCTCAGTTTCTAACAAGAAAAAAAATACAGTTACCATCCAAGCTGTGTTGATTTTGAGCAATTTTAGGTTATTTTACCATCACACACGTCTGTTTTGCAACATGCTTTGCACTCTGTGAATGTTTAGAAACTGGTTCCCCCATGATTCTCCTTACAGGAGATATTACAATATCTCATTAATTATGTAGCTTTGCCTTTAAAAACACCTTTACTTGGATACATAAGACTGGGCCCAGTAGAAATACTGCCTATACTTAGCTTACTGGGGCATTTTTAAATTGCATAAAATGCAAAAAAATTATGAAATCCTATGGTATTATTAGAAAAGTTTCTTTCTTAGTTAATCAGTCCTGTCTCATGATATTATATTATAGTCTAATTTATCCATACTTGACGTATCGCAACATTGTTTGGGGCAATTCTTATTCTTCGTACCTTAACCAATTATTTTTAATTCAGAAAAGATTCTTGAGAATGATTTCATTTTCTTCTCATCAAGCACCTTCTGCACCCTTATTTAGCTAATTTAAATTATTATCATTTTTTTCTATTAACAAGTTTCAAACATGCCTGTTTATGTTTAAGTTCATTCATTTCAAACAAGACATTCCAGGCACTTTCATAATTTTTTTCTGTTATCATCAGATATTCATTCTTATTCAGTTAGAGGTGGGAAGAACTTTCATTTACCTCTTTGTCGTACCTGCAGTCACCAATCCTTTATCAAATTTCATGGCCCTCAACTCTGGAACTCTTTAGATAGATCTCTTAAGTTTGCGTCATCCTTAAAAATGTTTAGGACCAGCTTGGTGGGGAATCTCTTATCTAAGCAAAATTAACAGGCTATTCTTACTGAAATGAAATTGCCATTTCATGGATATTTTTGTTTGTGTGTTTATTGTATTTTTCTTTGTTTCTTTTACCTTTTCTTTTTTTCCTTTCTATTCTTTTTCTATTGATTGATTTGTTTTGGTGATTTTGTTTTGAGGGGGAGGATTTTTTATAAGCCCGTCGGGATTCTTTTCCTCTCCTGCACAATTATTTGTCCTTGTATGTTAGAAAAATTACTGTGTTATCATTGTGCATATAAATGTATAATATATAAATGTAAAATCTTCTTTTAATTTTATTTAATTTTTATCGGTTATACATGATATGATATTGTGAGGAAGGGACAGGACTAAATAAGCGTTCTGCTTCCTCCTGTTCCCTCTCAAACACATTGTTTTGCTGTGAGTTTTATTTTTGAATGAGGAGACTGTTAAATTGTTTTGCTTTTTTTTAAATATTTTGATGCTTTTAATTTGATTGGGTTTTGTTGTGTTCGAGACAAAGCCGATAAATAAATAAATAAATAAAATGCAATCCTACAGATTATTTTTTTTTTTTAAATGTGCATCATTAACCCTTTATTGGGAATTCAGAAAGTACTTGAATGTTCTACTCTATAGGGTTATTAAGGAACATTAAAAGGACCTCCATTAACATTTTAACCTTTTGTAATCACCACAGACTGTAGTTCGACTGAACTGACCAAATATGGCACTTTCCCTGTAAAGGGTTAACGTGAACGATGTGGTGATTGTGACTGAACAGCCTTAAGGTAAATCCTGAGACAAGGTGTGGCCAGACAACTGTTAACATCACGTTTACTTCATTGCATTAACTGAGGCTTGTCAGTCTCAAATACTGACTGGGGATTTCCACTGAAAACTCTGATAACCATTTACAGGACTGTCTCAGAAAATTAGAATATTGTGATAAAGTTCTTTATTTTCTGTAATGCAATTAAAAAAAACATAAATGTCATACATTCTGGATTCATTACAAATCAACTGAAATATTGCAAGCCTTTTATTATTTTAATATTGCTGATTATGGTTTACAGCTTAAGAAAACTCAAATATCCTCCTCAAAATTTTTTTATATTTCAGTTGATTTGTAATGAATCCAGAATGTATGACTTTTTTTTTTTTTTTTTTTTTTTTTTTTATAAATTGCATTACAGAAAATAAAGAACTTTATCACAATATTCTAATTTTCTGAGACAGTCCTGTATAGAGTTTGCAATCAAAAAAAACTAAAATGTCATACATTCTGGATTCATTACAAATCAACTGAAATATTGCAAGCCTTTTATTATTTTAATATTGCTGATTATGGTTTACAGTTTAAGATTAAGATTCCCAGAATATTCTAATTTTTTGAGATAGGATATTTGAGTTTTCTTAAGCTGTAAGCCATGATCAGCAATATTAAAATAATAAAAGGCTTCAATATTTCAGTTGATTTGTAATGAATCCAGAATGGATGACATTTTTGCATTACAGAAAATAAAAGGACTTTATCACAATATTGTAATTTTCTGAGACAGTCCTGTATATTTATATTAAACTATCTCTAAAGAAATATGAGATAACTGGAATCTTCCCACTGCCCTCTTTTGACACACTATCATGATAAAGATTTTAATCTAATTTAATTTTTCTATAGCAATATCAAAGAAAAACAACTCAAGCACTTCGGTGCTGGCCCTTTAAGAAGCTTTTTCATATTTTTAATGGTTTCCACATGCAGCTGCATTACTTTTTACACATACTTGAAGGTTGTTTTGGAAAAAAAAGTCATGTTGGATCAAACTGCTCATACCTGACGAGACGTCAGCCGTCTGCTGAAGAGCTCGGGCTCTCGTAACCAAACCATGTCGTAGCACAACGGAGGAGTGAATTGAAGAAGCCTGAGAGAAATACAGTTGGTGTCAACAAAGCAGGACAGCTTTCACTTGCCAAAGCTGAAGTGTTTAAAGACATAGTAGAAAAATCACAGCAGGGCCACAAAAAGAGTTCAAATGCTGCTCTAATGTTTTGTTCTCACGCCTTCCTACACAAGCAAATGCATGATAGTGTGTGCACTGGCAGAGACTTGAGTAAACACAGTCACACCCAACACATACGTCCAGAGATAAAATAAAAAAAATGCTCCAGGAAATACATTAACACAGCTCTGCTGTGTATTCACCTTTTCCAGTAGGAACATTTGCATTATGGCTTCGGTTCATTATTCCCCCACCATTACTCAAACAATACCTGCTAAATTACATCCATGTAAAGTAAATCTGTGAATGCTTTTAACACTAATGTTTTCTGTCATGTTTTGTTTTGAAACAAAGGACAAGGCAGCATAATGAAAAAAACACAAAAGGATGTGGTTGGCTGAAAGACATTCCAAAACGGAAAAAAACTAACTTTTCACGTTGACAGGAAACGCCTTTGCCAAGAAGGAATGCTAAACATTTGCTGTGATGGAGGGTGGAAGAGTACAGAGGGGATTAGGGAAGCGTCTTCCTTATTTAGGCCGAGACACAGAAACAAGTATTCCCACACAATCATTATTGGAAAATAAAAAAACAAACAATAAATAGTTAATAACCAGCAGTTCTTAGAGCCAGCACATTCGCTTACAATCAAAATATTTGGCCCTCGTCCTTTAAGAAAGTCAGATACAATCTATCTGATCTCCAGCAGGCGGTTGGTGCGGGTGGGTGTTGCGTAGAGAAAAACAGGACAGAGTGTGTGTCGTGTTTTGACAGCAAAGGATATCAAGTCAATAACCTGGTTCAGCCAGTTCTGCTCAGGAAATTTCCTTTAATATTTTTTTTTTTTTTACAAAAGACACCAGACAGGTTCCTGGCAACCATTTAAAAAAGAAAAAAAGAAAGAATAAAAGGATATATTCCCTCTATCAAATGAGCTCTTGCATTCTGTGAAATAAATCTGTAATCATACATTATCTAAAAAGGTATGAATAACCTTAGAGCTTAGTCTCTTACCTTTTAATCTTTATTCTGATGTAGCTTCTTCTTATTCGGAAATGTTTTATTGATTATATCTTAATAAATCTTCTTTTAGGTTGACTATTTTACACCAGTCCAGGGACAGCAGATGCAAAATAGCCTTTTTTGGCTAATTCTGGCATATTTTAAAGTGTTTAAATGTATTATTAATGTGCATTGTCCCTGATAACTAAACCTTTAAATAAATAAATAAACAATATGACCTTTATTGCCGTTCAACGAAGCTCTAGGCTTATTTAGGACATTAAATCTTACCATCAAAATTTTAAGAACATGGTTCAAAATAATTAAATACCAATGTTGATGCAACAATTCCCCCCAATTAACCACAAGGATCGCTTTTACAGGACTGTCTCAGAAAATTAGAATGTTGTGATAAAGTTATTTATTTTCTGTAATGCAATTAAAAAAAAACAAAAATGTCATACATTCTGGATTCATTACAAATCAACTGAAATATTGCAGGCCTTTTATTATTTTAATATTGCTGATTATGGTTTACAGTTTAAGATTAAGATTCCCAGAATATTCTAATTTTTTGAGATAGGATATTTGAGTTTTCTTAAGCTGTAAGCCATGATCAACAATATTAAAATAATAAAAGGCTTGCAATATTTCAGTTGATTTGTAATGAATCCAGAATGTAAGACATTTTTGTTTTTTTTAATTGCATTACAGAAAATAAAAAAAGATGGAGGGGACATTCATGCATATGTTCTGGGAATGTGACCGCTTACAAAAGTATTGGAAATCAATTAATTCCCTAACACAACTAATCCTGGACAAAACATTTGATTTAAGCAGTAGTTTATATTTATTAAATGACACATATAATTTACAACTACATAACAAAAAATGCAGGAAATTAATTTTGATAACTTACTTTGCAAAGAAATGTATACTTTTATTTTGGAAGAATGATTCCCCTCCATCTTTCAAGACTTTCATAGATCAACTCACAGCATTTCTACCATTAGAAAAGCTAACATTGGAAAAATATAACCGTGGCCAACTTTTTCAAGAATTTTGGTTCCCATTATTTTCTGGCTTAGAGCTTCATTCATTGTAAACTTCATTGTACGCTGATTGCTGTTTTATTGCTGTCATTTACTTTATGTATCCTATGTATCTGTAGGTATTCGAGTTTTGATGCCCCTACTGTTACTTCCTTTTACTTCCTTTTTTTTTTTTTTTTTACAGTTTATTTATTTTTTATTTATTTTGTGTGTATGTTTTTGTGTTTTTTTGGGGGGGGTGGGTTGTAGGCGAGATTTGGCTTTTGTGCACAAAAGAAAATTGTAAGACCTACTGTCATTTAGGATGTTTGTGATTGCCTTTCTTTTGTGAAATAAAAAGATATTGAAAAAAAAAAAAAAAAAGCTGTAAGCCATGATCAGCAATATTAAAATAATAAAAGGCTTGCAATATTTCAGTTGATTTGTAATGAATCCAGAATGTATGACATTTTTGCATTACAGAAAATAAAGGACTTTATCACAATATTCTAATTTTCTGAGACAGTCCTGTAAATGTACCTGTAAAGAAAACCCCAAACACACCTTATTATGAAGAGAATTAACGATTAAACTAACTCAAAAACCCCCTAAGCAGACGGTGACCTTTTTATGAAATACTTAACAGGATTTGAGGACGATCAAACCCAATTAAAGTCCAGTAGAAACCTAAACAAATGTAATCTGCTCCTGGTGTCCCTGGTTTTCTGCTCATTTGAACCAAAACCTCTTGTTTTGGACGGTGTGGGGAACTCAAAACAGCATTTTTACTATCAAAAACTTGAAATCTTGTAGCGCGCAAGCCCAAATAAATGAAATAAAGTCAAACATATAAACCACTTGCTCGCTAGCGACGCAGAGCTAAAGTAGCAACACATTAAACACTAACGACTCAAGATCTGGAACTCCCTGAAAATGGAAAAATACTGAGTGAACCTGTTCTTTTTTAAATTTTTATTATGAGCTTTTGATAAACTGGAAACAAACTCACCGAGCCGTGAGACGGGTTCTTCTGCTCCTACCGAAACCGAAGTCAAACACGTCGAATAAGATGCGACAGACGGGATAATTACGAATTACGGCAGGTTAAAGCAGCTAGCCGGAGCGAGCTGGTCTGCTGTCCCGGCTCAGGTTGCATCGACGCAGAGCCTACGGCGTAGGGTACGGCGTCGACGCACTACGTACGACATAAGGCTCTGCGTCGATTTAACGCGGAACCATAAATCAGCCTTCACGTTGCAGCGCTGTTGACGGTCCGAGGAGCGCCGCCGTCGGCAAGGCGACGTCACTGAACCCGAGACTTCCGGCCTAAGACTTTCAAAATAAGTGATTCATTTATTTTGGTCTTGCCTGTACACAAAAAAAACTGTGGAGTAAATTGTCCCGCTTTATTGTAGACTTTATTGTAGACAGTACTCGAGTTGAGGGGGGATGGCATCAACCCTGAAATAAAAACGGTCCAAATCATCCCCCCCCCCTGTAAAACTGCCATCCCTCCTTTCCATCCCTTATGTCATTTCATCAATGAATGTGGTTTTACTGCTATTTCAACATTTAGAGTCATCACCAGAAAAATAACACCAGAAAAATGTGACAATTTTCACCTGTTTCAGGTAAATTTTTACTTGAAATAAGTAGGAAAATCTGCCAGTGGGACAAGATTTATCTTCTCATTACAAGCAAAAAAATCTTGTTCCACTGGCAGATTTTTCTACTTATTTTAAGTAAAGATCTACTTGAAACAGGTGAAAATTGTTGTTTTTTCCAGTGATGAGTCTTGTTTTAAGTGTAATGAGATTTTTTTTACTAAAATGAGACATTTTAACTAGAAATAAGACAAATATTCTTGTTAAGATTGTGAGTTTTTGCAGTGATCCATGTTACTTATCCTGTGAAGGACAGAGTCATATTGATAAGTTCAGAAAAGTGTTTTTTATTGTTGTTTTGATGTATTTGATGTAAGCCCAGTGGATATTTAAAGCTTACAGAAGGCTGCATTTAACTGCTGCTATGTCATTCCTGCAGTATTTCTGCAGCTGTTTTGGTCACTGCTATTATTTGTAATATATTATATTATTTGTAATCAGCACAAATTATCTGTCCCCATATGATAAAATCCACCATCCCCCCTGATTTATTTTTACAACTCGAGTATTGATTGTAGATCACATCTACCCCCAATTTAATTTGTGCTGGAAAAATGTGTTGTTTGGATGTATTGAATTTGACAGGAATCTCAACTGTAAATTTTATTTGATCAATTTGCTCGTTATTTTAACTAAATTCTATATCCACATATCCAAATTTTTAAATAAAAAGACGAATTTTCCGGAGCTGTCCGCATATATCAAACAATACATATTCTCCATTTCTGATTCTGTAAATAAAAAAGCTGTTAAAATGTATCTTATGTATATAAGATATTTGTTTAATTTTTTTTTCTTTGTCAATAACTAATTCCCCTGGCGTATTTGTGACAGTATAATTGTGTAGTTTATGTTGTATACACATATGTCTGATGTTGCTCTCAATTCTGTGTATATTTATGTCTTTTGCTTCAATAAAGTTGAGAAAAAAAAAGACTTTCAAAATAAACCCCCTCTTGCTCATCGCGGAACTGACACACTGCGTCTTAAAATGTTGATATCAACTCAACTTCCGGTCTGAATTGTGTTGATTGCATATAACTTCATGGTTCTTAAACTTAACTTAGCTTTTTCAGATTCAGATTCATATTCAGAAAAACTTTATTTATCCCCGAGGGGCAATTTCAAGGCAACTGAGCAGCAAAACGTTGAAGGTATCAAATAGGATAATAAAAAATAAAATAAAATAAACAGATAAGTGGGTCATGTCTCATATGTACAAGAAATGTGCAAAGAAAAAAATTTACAAAAAAATATATAAATATAAGAATGTCAGAAAAAATGTACAATAGAGTGACTGTGGTTTAAATAAAATATACAGTGTAAAGTGTCAATGTAAAGTGCTTTGCTTCTTAAACCAGACAACTGGGGGTAGATGTGATCTACAATCAATACTCGAGTTGTAAAAATAAATCAGGGGGGATGGTGGATTTTATCATATGGGGACAGATAATTTGTGCTGATTACAAATAATATAATATATTACAAATAATAGCAGTGACCAAAACAGCTGCAGAAATACTGCAGGAATGACATAGCAGCAGTTAAATGCAGCCTTCTGTAAGCTTTAAATATCCACTGGGCTTACATCAAATACATCAAAACACAACAATAAAAAACACTTTTCTGAACTTATCAATATGACTCTGTCCTTCACAGGATAAGTAACATGGATCACTGCAAAAACTCACAATCTTAACAAGAATATTTGTCTTATTTCTAGTTAAAATGTCTCATTTTAGTAAAGAAAATCTCATTACACTTAAAACAAGACTCATCACTGGAAAAAACAACAATTTTCACCTGTTTCAAGTAGATTTTCACTTGAAATAAGTAGAAAAATCTGCCAGTGGAACAAGATTTTTTTGCTTGTAATAAGAAGATAAATCTTGTTCCACTGGCAGATTTTTCTACTTATTTCAAGTGAAAATTGACTTGAAACAGGTGAAAATTGTCAAATAAGTTATTTTTCTGGTGATGACTCTAAATGTTGAAATAGCAGTAAAACCACATTCATTGATGAAATGACATAAGGGATGGAAAGGAAGAATGGCAGTTTAACAGGGGGGATGATTTGGACCGTTTTTATTTCAACTCCAAAACTGGTTACGGCGTAGGGTACGCGTCGACGCTCACCGTATTGTGTGCGTCGACGCGTACCCTACGCCGTAAGGCTCTGCGTCGGTGTAACGCGGACCATAAATCAGCCTTCACGTTGCAGCGCTGTTGACGGTCCGAGGAGCGCCGCCGTCGGCAAGGCGACGTCACTGAACCGGAGACTTCCGGCTTAAGACTATCAAAATCAACCCCCTCATAGTATCCAAAATGGGCCCGACACATCCCGCTCATTGCCAATCACACCCATATATTCTGGCTATGTCCTAAATTAAGTGCATTCTGGAGAGATGTGCCTGCATCTTTATACACACCGTTGTACCTTGGAGTGGACAATTATTATTGACTTTACTATATACTGTATGTATATGTATACTATATATATAATACTTAAGTATAATGTGTACAAATGTTGTATGCAGCTGAAAAAGGGAAAAAGAAAGAAGGAAAATGTTACTTTTTGATGAATCTGTTTTTATTTCTTGCCAAATTTCATATTCATAAGAGTAAATTTTCAAAGAAAACCCCTTGCTTTTATGTTTTCCAGAAAGAAATGGAACTTTACTTACAACTAATCACTAAATCAACAAATGAAAAGGCTATTAAAACCATAGACTTGTGTAATATGTATAATCTTCTTGAATAACGAACATCACCCCTGGCACATGTTCTGTATTCTATTTGTATACTGTTCCTGTATACTAATCTGTGATAATTCTTTTAAATAAAGTTTAAAAAAAAAAAAAAAAAAAAAGGACCATATTACACCGGTCATGAAATTAGTAGGATTTTATGAAATTGTTAAAAGTATGAGGGTTTTTTTCTATCTATCCTCAGAGAAATCAATCACTGTGCAATGATAATAATAATAATGATAATTAGTTGATATTGCAATATATTGTTGCGCTCTCTGTCGTAATAATCGATAAACTGACGGCAAATATAGATATTTTATTACAACACACATAATGGATTTACGCACTATTGTTCATGAACTTTAATTTGTCCAACTGTTCAGAGTTTACCTTTACAAGCCTAGCAGGCAGCGAGGAAATATACAAATGCACTTTCTTTGTACATTGTATGAAGTTTTTCCACATATATCGTGATATATCGATGAAATTTCGTACAATATATCAAATATCGTAGATATGGTGTATGGTGATATTATCGTTATGGTGGAGCACATATCGCCAGTTACCAGTATCGTCCCACCCCTAATAATAACCACATTAATATGCTGTAACAATGCACCTTTCAATAACCGTGTCTACCTCAAACTGCTGCACCTGTCACTTTGTTTAAAACTATATATATGTTAATAAGAGCCATTTGTCTATTTACTGTACAGTGAGCGAAATAACCAGAGTCAAATTCCGTGTCTGGCATGTTCATACTTGGCAATAAACCTGATCCTGATTTCAATATCACTCTATTGTATATTACACATAATATATGTACATTTGTCAACATTTGAAGTGGGAGAAAAAATTTCAGTCTTAAGACAAGGACGGATATTTCTGAAAATTCTTTCATACAATGTTTTTGATCCACTTGAAATGTCGACTGTAACTTGTAAGGATATTGTGGATTCTACTCCATAAGTATTAGGTGGTTCAACACTGCCCTCATGTGGCTAAAAGTAAATAGTGCAC